>NC_141685.1:2119339798-2119597298 GCF_964263255.1 Lissotriton vulgaris | reverse complement strand
GTTAGTACTTGCAGGTAGAGAGAAGGCCTTTTTGGCGTGTTTTTTTTGGCGGTAGAACGAGGGTTCCCCAAGATTTAATCCTGCACCCAAGGTGCCCCACCTGCGGCACTAGTGTGGTCGGGTGTACAGTGCAGGGATACCAATGCCAGTCAATGGGGACTAGGGGCACTTTCAGTTGCAAGCAGAGCGGACAGTCTCTGCCACTCAGAGGTGACCAGGGGGCATGGAAGCACAGTGGCCCCTACCCTCCCATCCCCCTTGGCATGGAGTGCAGGACGGTCGTCTAGGACCCTGTTGCTGCAGCTATGGGGACCAGGCGACGCAGAGGGGAAAAACTAGCTCGGATTATGTCGAAGTGGTTGGTGTCTGGCGGGAACACCAACAAGTCTTGGTAGCCGCAAATGGCGTGGGAGACCAGATGCAATCATTGGGAACAGCAAGGTCCAAGGGACTCTCCAAGTGCTGGAGAGTCAGAGCAGGCACCGAGCAAGCGGAGGAGCCCACCAAAGCAGGAGACATCCCTCAAGAGGACCTGCAGGTCTAAGGCACAGGAGTCGCAGGAAAACCTCAGGCAGCTCACCAAAGATGGAGGCCCACTGTGTAAGGGATGCTTTGAGGGTTCTGATCTTCAAGGGATAAGTTGCTAGAGCTTCTTGTAGCCCGAAGATGTCTGGAGTGCAGAGCCAACAAGCCTTGGCAACGACAAGGCTCCGACTAGGGATACTGTCCTCCAAATTGCAGGGGAGACAGGTCATGCCTCTGGAGAGCTGCAGAACCACCACATGCCTCTGGAGAGCTGCAGAACCACCACATGTGTTGCTGGGCCTTGGGAAGTTCGTAGGTCAGAAGGCGAAGCAGACCACCAGAGCAGGGCCTGCACAGAGGGGACGTATTCCCCTGACCTTTGCCCAGTCACACCTCCCTGTGACAAGAAGCCTATTGTTCCACCTTCCTCCGCTTGAGCTCCGCAGCAGGAGGGCAGAATCGTGTCTGTGGTCGGCAGCAGCACTAGCTTGTTGACAGACCCTAAAAGGCTATTACTGGGAGTACTGGGGGCTCTCCTAAGGGGCCCCAAGTACATGGGATAATACCTCCAAAACTAAGATTGGTGTTTGGGTATGATTCCAAGATGTTTGATACCAAACTTGACCAGTTTCTGCGCAGCCATTATCTAGTTGGACCACTCGTAATGACGGATGTCCACTAGGTCTTAAAAAGGCTGCCTGCACTTACAGAGCATGGAGAATCCACTCCCTGGTTTGTAGTGGTGTCCTGCTCATGCAGGGGCACCTTCACACTTATAACCAAGCACGCTGCCCTCAGCACTAAAGGGCCTACCATAGGGGTGACTTATAGGTTTAAGTGTAGAGACCTCCGATATAAGAACTTATCTGTTGTGAGGGGTGCAACACCATCACACACAAACTGCACCCAGTCACCCATGTCCTGGGTACCGAAGTACCGTTTACTAGGGACTTATAATGGTACACCAGTAGCCTAGTGTGAAGGCATCAAAATGCTCACCAAAGGCATTTTGGTAGAGCGAGCTCTCCGATGTCTGGGTACTGATTAGCAGTATTCCAGCAAACTACAGTCAAAATGCCGACACCAGGCAAAAAAAGTGGGGGTTACCATGAAACAGATCCTACTTTACCACAGGTGCCTACACCCTTTTTGTCCACGCCCATGTGGGGAGGGACCATATCCCTAACCCTATTGGCTAGCGTCCTCCCCAAAAGTATGGAGGATTCTCAAAGGAGGGGGAGGGGGGTGTCACTTTAGCTCAGGGCACCTTAATGGTCGTCCTGAATTAGAAGGGACTCCATTGCTTACTGATTTTTCCAGCCAACCTTGCTGCCAAAAATGGGGCTTGGTCAGGAAGGGGGTGGGCATCTCCACTAGCTGAGACACCCTGGTCAGCATCACAAAGGACAGGCAAGCCTTTGAGGCTCACTGCCTTTCCATGCTGTTCCTGCTTGGGGGTAGGTGTGAAGCTGAGTAGGCTTTGTGTCTGACCCACAAGAGCAAAAGGCTCCCACCTGAGTAGGTCAGAAACGTGTCTAGAGGTAGCAGGCTGGTGGGGACTAGTCATGCACACACTGAGTTGGTAGGATTTCAGGGTGCACCTCTAAGATGCACTCTGGGTGCATTTCTTAATAAATCCAACACTGGCATCAGTGTAGTTTTATTAAGCTGTGATGTTTGGTACTAAACATCTTGGAATTTGGCGAAGCCATTGTGGAGCTGTGAAACTCATGGTGACACGCTCTCAGCCCACATACTCGGTATGGCTTCACTGTGCCCTTATGTCTATGAATGGACTTAGACATGTATGCCCTCTCATGAGGTATACAGCACCCTGCCTCAGCTAGAGCTGTTAGGCCTGCTGGAAGGGTGACTTGCCTATGCCACTTGCAGTGCTGATAGGCCTGGCTCACAGGAATGTGTGCAAATTAGACTTCACTTTTATCTGCACTTAAAGACGCAGGCTGCAGTGGTAGAATGGCTGTTTGGTGTCTCTTAGGGTGGAACAGTACTTAATGCACCCCTTAAAGACCCTATTTGGTCACAAGGCCCTTTGTACCACTGGTACCTTTTACATGGGACTTGCATGTGAGCCTGAAGTCTCCCAATTTTGAAAATGGGCACTGGGGAACCTGGTTAGCAGGTACCCACTGTAGACTCGGTCAAAGATGCATCAGAATCGGGCAAAAACTTTAAGGAAGGTAGTGCAACAGACTCACTTTTCTAGAGCAGCTACTTCAATCAGAGCCTCCAATGCCATAGCTATCCTGGGGATATGTCTCTGGCAGATGTGGTCCGACATCTCATCTCATCTCCGAGAATCTTCCTGAGGACATGAAAAAAGAGGCAAGAGAGCCTGTCGGAAGGTAAAAAGGCGTTTTCCCAGATCATAGATGAGGCCGTAGATTTTTTTCCACAACCTTAAGGCAGATGGCTAGAGAGGCGATATTGAGAGGCCAAGGTTTGCTCAAAGTAAGTAAATTCCATCCAGAGGTACATGCCAA
Source organism: Lissotriton vulgaris (assembly GCF_964263255.1). Lineage (NCBI taxonomy): Eukaryota > Metazoa > Chordata > Amphibia > Caudata > Salamandridae > Lissotriton > Lissotriton vulgaris. Next base: position 2,119,594,269 of record NC_141685.1, on the reverse strand, counting down.
AATACTGGACATGCCATTCGATGGAGAGTATCTTTTTGGAATACACGTTGACGACCTATTGCGGTCAATTAAGTCTTGCACACATGGCTAAGTCGCTGGGTAACTTAATACAGAGGAGGTTACAGCCCTTTCGAGACGGGGACTGTGGCCAGTAGATCTCCAGACCTCTGTTCCAAAAGCGGATTCAGCCCTACTCTCAACAGGTTTTTTGCTCGCAATATTCAGCTCCATCATAAAGGTCAACCACAACGTCCACATCTTATAGACCGCTGGGACTTTGCCCATCAGCAGGAGTTAAGTCTCAGGATACCAACAAGAGACCATGAAGTACCGCAGGCTTCTCACCACAGTCCCACTTCAATTTGGTCACGTTATTCAAGCTCTTCAATCAATGGAAGCTCATATCTTTCGACAAATGGGTGTTGAATGTATACCAGCATGGTTGCACCCTCACATTTGTTCAGAACCTCCAAATGTTCGTCCACAGAAGACACCCCATCCTCTTCTTCCAATTCTCAAAAAGTCAGATTGCTCCTCTCAAAAAAGCAATAGAGTAGATGCTACACAATCAGCGCAACCAAGGTTTGTTTCCACTTCTTTCTGATCAAAAAGTCGTCTGGAAAGTGAGGCGAAAAATTGATCTAGGTTATTGAACAAGTTAATCAAAAAACAACTTTTCAGGAAGCTCTCACTTCTGGATATTTTGCAGGTGATGGATACTGGGGACTATCTTTCTTCCTTGTATCTACTGCACCCATATTTTCACGTGCCAATAACCATGCTGAAGTTCAGGAGTAAATGAGGCAGGCCAAATGTTAAGGTCTGTCTACCGAGGGAGGCTAGTGTTCACTTTTCTTTCTGACTGCAGTGTGGGATGATTTATGTGACAATGTTGCGGTGAACTAGTTATTTTTTACTAGCCCAAAACAGCATTTAAATGTCAGTAAATGAACTTTACAAATATTTCAGAATAAACTAAGAATTCGGAAAACCCAAATTGAGCACATTTTTTTATGGTGTATAAGTGTGGTGGAAATACATATTTGAATGGGATCAAAACAGTCAATACACTAAATGATGTCTATTTCCATACAAAATCGTTGGTGCGCTGTATAATTTTATCAGTAAATTATGTGCATGTTCTGGTAATATCCATTGAAAATGTGTTGTCTGTAATTGCAGTAATCTAGCATACCATGTATACTCCACGCTATTCCTCTTTAGTCCACACTGCTCAGTCACTTTGTCCAAGTGACATTTAAAGGAGCTGGATGGTTCAGGAAACATTGTGCCATTGTCATACTGATATGTAAGGGCATTGGCCCCTTTACATCACTGACACTTGCTGTCCCTCTCTGTTCCTGTTGAGATCAATAGCAAACTACATTGTGAGAACTGAGGCACTTAAGCTGCCTAGGATGCAGAAGCACAGCTGTATACTTTTCAGTTTTTCACCCATGTAGTTCAAAGTTTAAAATAGTTTGTAATGTAAAGAATGATTTGAATAGAATGCACCAAGTTAGTAAGATTTTGCTTGTATCCCAGTACTCCTCTTTTATGTTGCATGGTGGCTGGCACATTGTACGACTGAGCCGTGATAGTGTTTTGATGCCGAGTGATAACTTTTTTTAAATGGAGTACAGTTAAAGTACACTGCTAATCTTCCTTCCTTAACCATACTATTAGTTTTTTGAACACCGATTTGAACAGTATTGCTCTAAATGCCTTTTATTTTCAGATACACAAAGTCCAGCAGCGTGTCTTAGTGAAGAAATCTCTGGCATTAAAATATGGTGAAGAGCTTGCTCGAGCAAAAGCAGTGGCCAGCCAGGAAATTGGAAAAAGAAAACAGGAGCAAGATAACTTTAGAGTAAGTTTATGGAAACCTGATACCTTTTTGTTTTTCAGTAAGCTTTTTACCCCAAAAAAATCTGATAATCCTTGTGGAAATGTGTAAAACAAAAACAACCCATAATGTTTGACTGGTTTAAGAATTTTCTCGAAGACTTGGTTTATAAATTCTGTGTTCAATGTCTTCAATCTAGTAATCAGTGTTTCATGACATTAAGGTGTCATAATGGGGAGAGGCGTTAGTTGAACGGCTACGGCAGTCGACCTCCAATCTAGGGAACTGGGTTAGAGTATCGGCAAAGACATGCAACATCCTGCGATTGTTGCCAAATCACTTACTCTCCCTGTGCCTAACAAAAAAGAATGTGTCCTAATGTAAAACGCAACTGGTGCTTGTGTAAAGCGCTGATGCCCGATAAACTCGGGTCAAGTTTGCGCTATATAAAAACGTAAAAAAAAACCAATTAAAACTAGAATCTACTTTTGTCTCTATAGCCAAATAAAATGTTCAAAGTGGATCACTCTCCTGCATCAAGTCCGAAAAAGAATGCAGCTGAATTAATCGCTTTGGAGAAAAGACGGTTACAGAAATTGGAGTACGAGTATGCCCTAAAGATTCAGAAACTAAAAGCGACTCAAGCTTTGAAAACAAAGGAATTGTCACTTGAAAGTCCAGCACTTGAAGAGCCTGCATTTGTACTTCCACAACCTTCACTTCATGACCTCACACAAGACAAGATTACTATTGACACTGAAGAAAATGATATGGATGATGAAGTACTTTCTACCTCAACCAGAGAACGAAGGCGGTCTTTTCGAGAGTCCACCTCTTTTACTAAGCCTAATCTAAAGCACACAGAAACTCTGCTTAACAAAGAAGTTATTTGCAAACCTGCTAAAAAGGCATCAGAAACACCTGAACTGTTTCATGGTTTGAATATCAATGAACTGAAGAAGCTCCATGCTAAAGCTGAGAGTCTAAAGGAGTTGTTGGCAAAAAGCCTTTCCCTGACAGTGCCACCGACAGACAAGCATTTGTGTGGAAAGGTAGGTGTGCTTTCTGTTTTTACTTAGTTGTTTTTTTAACCCTGAAGTTCTAGTTTATTGCTACAGCATTCATAACTGCAAAAGGAGCAATTAATGGACAGAACAATGTCGTACACCCACCCCAGTACAGAGTTCTGGACATCAATCCATCGTTTTTGTGCTCACCATGCCATTACAGTTTGGACCCAGCCATATGCAAATCAGTCTTGACCATGTGCCCAATGGAAACAATCTAGCCCCAACTGCATTGCACAGCATTCCATCCATCAATTGTTTCTTTTGCATATGTCACCCTAAGTGTGAAGGGTATGCCCAGACGTGGGTCCCGTGCTCACTGCACCACTGGATTCAAGCTAGCCTGGCTGATTAATGGTGAAGCCTTGAAACTGGTTCCAGGATGCTTGTTTCGGTTCCAGTGAGGACCTGGCTTGGCAGTTCGGGCTGGTCTGGTCCCACAAGGACCAGGGTCATGACTGATTTGCATATGGCTGTGGGGTGGTGTGGTGAGCAAAGAATGAAGAATTTAACCCAGATCCTTGTGACTGGTGGTGAATGTTTGCATTGTCCAGCATTCAGTCCATCAATTGTTTCTAAACCGTTTTGGTGATTGTCGCACATTTTGATGTTTACTGAAAGCACTGAAGTTTGATTCTAGGTTACTGTATTTAGCAGTAGGTACGCTCCCATTAGAGTTTTAGAAAGTGATTCATTCTTTTCTCTTAAAGGATGTTTGTAGGTCTAAGTTTAGCAAAGGAAAACGTATTTTCAGATGTGTATTCCTGAAATGATATATTTTATGGTTAAGCAAGTAATGTGCCCATTTGTTTTTATTTGACTAAAGTAATTAATGTAATTGAGTACGTACTTGGGCTAAGGTTACAGTAGCAATGCATTTTGCTAGAACTAAACATCAATAACCCATCATTGCTTTATTCCAAAGATACATGTTTGCTTTAAGTGAGATTAATGGCTTTGTTCATTACTTCCCAGGAAATTTCTCTAAATATGGATTTCGTTACAGCGCACACCAAGCATAGTGAGATAAAACCGTTTCCTTTTGGACCGTATCATAGTCCTCTCCTATTTTTTAAATCCTACAGGTATGCAGTTTTAATTTTCTCTTACAGTTATGAAGTGGCCATGTAAGTTAATCAATGTATACATGTGGTGAGTGCTAAAAGCTTATTTAATGGTACTTCTAGTTTCCGTACTCTCCAGTTAGCCTATTCCAGAACTTAACTACCTGATCATTTTTGGATAATATAGATTAAAATTGAAACTGACGTACACCCATGCCCAGCTATTATGTGAACATCTGATTAGCAGACTTACTTTTAAACAGGAGTTTTTTCTCCCCTTGACTTTCAGCAGACAGCCCTTCAAGTTTTTAGAATCCCCCTACACTTAAGCTTTACTTAAGTTCCTAATTGTATAGATTCCTTATCCCAACCCCGCCCCCAATTAAGCTCTGTGGGAGACCGCCTCTTTTGACATGCTTTTATCCCCCCACTTTTTGCCTGGAAAATAATTTGGTTTTGATTCAGTGTACAGGGTCCCTGCTGACCAGGTCACCTGTGCCAAAGCCCCTTTTCTAAAACTGTACCACGATTGGCAGTACTTCAGAACCCCCTGTAAGTTCCTAGTAAATGATACCCCTGGTACCTAGGGCATTTTGACTGAAGGGGATCTCTAGGGATTCCACACCAGGGCCATGCAAACTGCCTCTGCAGCCTGTATGCTTTGGTGCAGAGAAAAATGACAAGCGTACAGGGGCACTGCTTGTGTGCTATGTCAAGAAGCATTGTCTAAGGTATAGGTAAGTCACCCCTCTAGCAGACCTTACTAGGCCTAAGGCAGGGTGCATTAGATCTCAGGTATGGAGATATCTGCATGAGCAGATATGCCTCTACACTATTTAAGCCTATTCTTAATATTGTAAGTGCTAGTAAAATCATAAAAAATACATGCACTGGCAACTCTAAAACTCTGGTTGCTCGGCACCATGGTGGCTGCCTAAACCCAGGAATGTTTGTGTTGGAAGGGGCCGACTTCAGGGGTCAAGATTGCTCTCCTAACCACCCGAGACCCTCCTCTCCCACAATTCCTGCTGAGTCTTATCGAGGGGGGTCCCCACCGGGGAGGACTGATCGTACACAGTGTCAGCACACCACACTTACGAACGGACACCACACTGTGGATCTTTATCAAGTATGAACTTTATCAAAGGTAAAAAGGTAGCAATATACAGCGATTGAGGGATCGTGAAAGTCTCGTAACACAAGGGAACGGGGAAGCGGGACAGTCTCAAGGGCCGGCCAGTACGTAGCGTACCCTGCGCACCGTTCTCAATCCTCGAACTGGGGGGTACGGAGACTGGCGATGGTACTTGCTGTCCTACTCGCTTCGGTTCGAGGTAGTCGTGATGGTAGCGTCGATGGTCCAGCCGGACCAGAGGGCTCCTCAAGCCGCGACGAGGTCAGCAGGGCTCGATCCGGAGTGCACCGCAGTGCTCGTAGTTCAGGAGGAGCCACGACAGCAGGGCTCAGGATGGTAGCAAGAGTCTCTTGTTCTCAAGAGTGGGCCGCGACGAGGTCAGCAGGGCTCCGATGGTTCAAGTCTTTCTCTTCGAGAGGAAGCCGCGACAGCGTCGGCAGGGCTCTTTGGTTCAGTTCTGTAGCTTCGAGGACGAGCCGCGACAGCATCAGCAGGGCTCGGTGGGTCAGAGTCTGTTCTCCTCTAGGTCAGCCGCGATCAGATCAGCAGGGCTTTCTTGTCCGGGATACAACAGCCGGCTGGATGTGAGGCAGGCTGTCTTATAGTTCAGGGGCCCTTTGATGTCCGGACCCTCATAGGCAGGGGGGCGGTGGTCTGAGGGCCAGGCGATTGTCTGGGCGGCTGGTTCTTTAATGCTTGGGATTCCCAGACGCCCATCAAGGTTTGGAGCCAGCTCGCTAGGAGGCCAAAGGTGTGATCGAAACCAGCCCCCAGGGATAGTTCAGAGGTGTGAGGGGAACCAGTTTCTCGGGAGGAGGCCGGAGGTGTGATTGAAGTCTTGGTTTCGGGTACTTGGTGGGTCCTTCACCCGCTTGGGCGGGTCCGGGCGCGCCGGACTCGCACGCCTGTCTGCAGCCAGGGTCGGCCAAAAGCTGCCGAAAGGGAAGAAGGCGGCCGCCGTCCGGCCGGTGTGGCCAAACATGGAGTCTGATGGTCACATGCACGGGTGCAGGCACGCGGTCTGGAGATCAGCTCAGGTCCGGTGTAGAGGGGTTGTGTACAGTTCTGGGCGGGCTGGTGAGGAAATATAAATTTTTGGTCAAGTTATGTTCCCTATTGTGTACCCCACCGTCTCCATGTACGAGTTAAAGTGCATGTAACTTCCCTCCTGTGCCAGCTATGAAGACGCAAATACATTTGCGTCCAACGTTAACATGTCCTCTTTCAGACCCACCCTGAATGGGTTGGATAGTCCGTTCCTAAGTATGCAATGCCAACGTCTTTTTGTAGTGTACTTTACATGTTTTTCAGCTCTGGCAAAGTAGGCCCTGAATTTCTGCCATCGAGCCTTTTTCTTCCTTCTGACTCTGAAAGCCTCAGCCCAGGCTGCCCAGGCTGCCCCCGTACCTGTGAACTCTGCCTTACTTCCAGTGCGGCCCACCACGCTTAGCTCAGCCTGCTGCCTGCCAAGACTGACTACAACCTTCGAGTTATCTGTTCCGCTCCTCGAAGATACATTCCTGCCTACTAGTTTCAGTAAACATCCCCCAGCTGCAGAGCCGAAGGGCCGGCCTGTCTCCGTGCAAGTAATTCATAGCCTCTGTTACCATGCTCCCATGGAAGGCCCATGCCCCCACGCTTTTCATGCAGACACTCAGGCGCTTATACACGCACTCACAGTCAGTATAGAATAGCTTCTGCCCTAGAGACCTTTCTGCTCAGATAGCTCAGTTCCTAAAACATCAGATATGATAGAAGCACAAGTTGATCTGACATGCCAGACTTCTGTCTCTTTCCGTCAGTGTAAATGTCAAGCCCCCTGCACCCTCCAGTTTCATGCCAATCACACGTCATGCAGCTGCGCGCGCATCCAAGCCTCCGATTTCTGCTGACATTGCAACATTTCTGTTTAAGTGCCACCCACATATGACACCTACCTGTGACGTTTCTAGAGCACACCTCCAGTTACGCCTAGTCCACGCCTTCTGATTACGTACTAGTAACACGTGGATGCTGTTATCTTGTCTACTCTCAGCTGTTACGCCTACTATATTGCTTTCTATGATGTAAATTAAGTATATAAGCTATGTACTGTCAATAAAACATTGCTCTATCCCTTCCTGAACCCTGTGTGGTTGCAGGAACATGATATCCAGTTCCGGAACGATTCCTTTTTAAGGAATAAAACCCCTAAGAACTCTAACACCACGGACTCTGTTTTCTTTCTTTCCGATTGAGTTATTATTGATTAAGTACTTACCTGCATAGAAATTAAGATGGTAAATTAAATATTTACGACACTGGGGTCAGGTCGACCGGTAGTTCTTGGGTTGCAGGGATCAGAGAGGACCACACCATGAGGCCGGGTCCAACAGTTTGGTACTGAATAACTTCTCATAATAAACCAACACTGATGCCAGTGTTGGATTTATTAGAACATGTACCAAGAGGGCACATCAGAGTAGCCCCCTGAAAATCTGCCAACCCTGGTTTGGTCTCTGATTGGCTTTAGGTGGCCTGCCACCACCAGAAAGCCTTCTGGAACCCTGGGTGGAGAGCCTCTGCTCTCTGGGACCAGAAACACGCTATCCGACTAGGTCTATGCCCCCTCCCACACGACGGTGGTGTAATTGAGGAAGTAGGCACCCTAGGTTAGGTGCCCATTGGCGCTACCTGCTACTCCCCTAAAATGCCCCTAAATCTCCTATTTTGGTGGCTCCCCCACACCTGGAAACTAGTTCACTGCTGACTTAAGCTGGACAAAGATGAGACTGTGGAGCGAAGCCTGAAGATGACTACTTAGTTGCCCCAGCCCTACCGGCCTGCTCCAGGTTCAAACACCCTGCGAAGATGATGATGCTGGTCATGCAGCCAGCGACTTTCGGAACCAGAGGAAGACTGCCTGCCCTTCGGCAAAGACCAGAGACTCCCGAGGATAGCAGCTTTGTCCCCCAAGAAACCTACACAAAGGACTCCGGTGCCCTACAGATATGCGAGTCCTGCCCACTCAGCACCAGACACCTCCAGTCCCTTTCCAGGTGGACCACTGATCCAGAACACGAGTGGTCAACCAACGCTGGACTCAATGATGACACCTGCAGCCTGAATCAAGAAGTTCCACCTCACCGCAACCTGCTCTGGTAAAAGAAAAAAAAAAACTAATCTAAAGGCACCCCTGCACATGAAGCCCCTGGGCCTTGGTGAGCTGAACTGATGGTTCCCCTAGGACCCCCTACATTTCTACTTCCCTCTTGTTGTTGGTCTCCTTCCTGCAATGTCCATTGCAATGCCTGCAGCCTTTTTGTCCGAAGCAAGTTCTCCATTAAAAAGCATTGTTCGCCCGACGCAGGAATGGCACTGTGTTTCCAGGGGTCACCTCTGTGCTGTTGATGGTAAATGTTTGGTGCTGCTTTGTGGCCACCTGTGCTTGCTCTAACTCCCAAAGTTTGGCTACTTCAATCAATTTACCTACCTGCAAGCAGTGTTTTAAGCGCCTGTAGTCTCCATTGAAATGCATTGGGCTGAACTCCGATTTTGACCTCTGCACTCTGCCTCCCCTGTGCCGCTGGTGGTGCAGTTTTGGTACTCTCCTTACCCCTGCTCCTTGCTGATCTTCAGTCCCGTAGACTGGAACTGTAAGTCCGATACTTACCTGTAAAACTGCATTGCTTTCTCCAAAGGAGAAGTGCTAAGTGTCGACTTTTAAAAATCTAAGTTTTTCTTGCAAAACTTACTTACCTTATTGCAAAGATCTTGGTCTTAAATAAAAACTTAAGTAAAGCTTATTGTTTATAAAATTGGTGTGGATTTCTTTTTTAAGTTGTGGGTCCTTTATTGGTAAATGTGTGTGCAATAAGTGTCTTACACTTCTGTGTTAGGCCTTACGCTGCTTGCCCACACTACCACTAATAGAGCACTTTGGGTTGTACATTGTGCCCTGGGGAATCTGAGGATTCTCTGGACTCTATGCACTGTATAATCACCTTGTGGTATACCATAGACCGAGCCAGCTTCCTACAAGTAGTTAAAAGATGTAAGTTGATTATGCACCTCCCCAGATCCTTTTACTGAGGAGAGTGCATCTTTTGTTGATGTGATTAGAAGGGTGGCAGTTGTCTTTGACCTGCAACTCCTCACAATGAAGCTTAAAACAAACTTTCTAAAGGAAATCCTTCAGCAATGGCCAAACTCTTACTGAAAGTCTCCTTCCATTTAATGAGGGCCTGACAGATATGCGCTTGGGCAACTTTAGCAAAACCATGTTCTGGTCCTCCAGTCAAGCCTGGTCATCCTGTGCCACTAACCAGCTCCAGGTGACCTTGAATTTCTCATGCAGCATCCAACACCAGTGAGCTTTGTGGGTTGGGTGTCAGCCCTAAAACAGTCCCTATGACTCCATCTGACTGCTAATGCAAGCATACAGAATCCATACATTGGCAAGCACAAGTTTTCCTCCGCCAGCCTTGCCCTGTGTTCGGTAAATGCCAGCTGGCGTCTTGGTTACTATACCCATGCACTAATGGACATGGCCAAACAGATCTTACCATTGCTCCCAGAACACCTACGGACATTCGTAGGAAATCCACCTCCGTCTTGATGCAAGAGATACAGGATGCTAAAGAGGCTGAAGATGCCGGTGTTGTGAGTTTGAAAGGGGTCCTCCTGTGGTTGCTGCTTGGCCCACGGACTTGGTGAGGCAATCTTTGCCACAGGGATCTACATCCCTTGATGTCCTCTCGAGCTTGGCAGAAGTCTTGTGTTCGAGGCATGTGGGCTGCTGAATTCATATCTGTGCATAGATCGCCGCCTAGTGTTGGGTCCGGATGATCGCACATTGTTGTCCTGGAAGATTCTTCGAAGTATCATGAGATAGGTGGCTCCTCCCCTGGACTACAGTGCGCATGGGCATCGACTCCATCCTCAGATTGTTTTTTTCTACCATTGGGTTCGGATGTATATTGGTTCTCTCTAGTCTGAATCGATATAAAACTTTCTTAAGGCCAGAAGTCCTTTAGCTTTTCGTTGGTATAGTCTTGCGTTCGGTTGCCCGATCCTTCCAGCTCAGTTTCGAGCTGGATTCCAGAGAGCCGCGTGCTTTCGACGCTGAAGGCCCAGTAGACGTTAAAGACCTTCTCGACAGACCATCATGGAACGGAGCCCGTTCAAGAGATGTCCCGTGTGCAACTCCAAATATCCCCACATCGACGTCCACCCGGTGTGCAACAAGTGTCTGTCGCCGGATCATGAGGAAGCCAGCTGCATGGCTTGTTCCCGTTTTCGATCCCAGAAGACTCTTATGCATCGTCGCGCTGCGCGCCAGGAGGCCCAGCACTCTGCACCGACGCCTTTGAACATATTCGATGCCGGGGATGATGAAGGAGCTGACCGGGAAGTTAGTGAGAACCTGTCGAATCCCGCGTCGGAGGTCGACTACAACTACGACGCGGACGTTGAAATGCTCGAAGCAGGAGAAGTCGTCGACTAGGTAGGAGACGACGATGGGGCCTTTGGGGCCATGGAAGATAGCTCTAGCGAAGAGCTAACTCAAACTGACATTGGGGCCGAAACGCTTCAAAAGGCTCAGGTCGAGGGATCGCCACTAGGCCTTACCCAAGATCTTCCACTGAGTTCTACGGCCCCGCCTTCGGGTTCGGCTACGGACATTGCTATTGAGACACACCCTGCGAAATCGAAACCGAAAGTGACAACACCTGTCTCGATGCAAGTTAAAGCACTGGTGCCCCCCTCGAAACAAAAGTTCGTATTGCTTTGGTCGGCTCAAAGCCCTCGGACCTGTCGGCACCGACTAAGCAAAAGGGCATTATCGACCCGAAGAAACAGCTCAAGGGCGTCGAGACTAAGTCTGGCACGCCGAATACCAAGGTCAAGGCAGTCGAGCCGAGCAAATCGGTGCCGAAGAGACAAGACCATGCCAAGAGCGGCCCAACCCACGAGTCCACGTCTAGTGGTGCCTCGAAGGATTCCGTCGACTCGACGCAGCCGTCCGCCGCTTTCTCCAAGCAAGTGGCAGACTCGCTCAAGCGCATCAAAGACAAGGCCTCAAGTGTCGGGCCAAAAGATCCTCTACCTTCGAAGCCTGTCGAGAAACCTCAAGACGTCGACGCCCATTCACTTCGCGCTGCCGCCGAAAGTGGCGCCGAAGGCTTTCGCCCCCAGAATGGTCACCAACGTGCCCGAGAAGGTCTCCTCCGTGTCGAAGTCGACAATCTTCGTTGGAAGAACAAGAACAATTTATTGATGCCGAAACAGGCAGGCTTTCCCTTCATAAGCGGAAAATTGCCCCGGAACAGCCAATGGAGTCCTATAAAATTCCACTGAAGAGGAAAAAGGATTCCACTTCGACCCCTGTTCTTGTGGAACCTGTTTCTCCACATGGCCATGATGTCTCGCCCACTTATTCAGATGTGGACACTGGGGAAGGTGATGATTATGATGAATACAGCTATCCTGTCTACACTGAGCCAGATGATACCAATGAACCCTGGGCAGCTGCTGCTGACCCAGGTGATCCTCACTCTGCCCCAGACACTTCGATGTATGCTGTGAAAACGTCGCCTACAGAGGATTCAGCTGCATTTAATTCCCTCATTGAAAGGGCAGCTAAGAATCATGACGCCCAGCTCCATGCTGACCCCATTGAAGTGGACTTTATTTTTGACACCTTTTCCGTCTCAGAGAGGACTGTCAAGACTGCCTATGTTGAAGGGTGTCTTGAAGCATGCTGGGGAGACCTTTAAAGAGCCTACGAGAGCCAGGGTAATAAACCCTAGAATTAAGAAGTATAAACCGGCACCGGGTGACCCTACTTAAATCAAGGGCCAGTTGCCTTTGGACTCTCTTGTTGTTTCTAATGCCCGGAAGAGGGCTAATTCACAAACAACGGGTGATGCTCCTCCCCCATATAAGGAATCTAAGGTGTTTGAGGCATCAGGGAAAAGAACGCAGCTCAAGCAGCCAATATCTGGCGCATTTCAAATACACAAGCACTTCTAGCCTGGTATGACAGGGCACATTACGACACACTGGAGACCCTGTTACAGCACCTGCCAGACTAATACAAAGAGGCAGCTGAGATGCTCATCCAAGAGGGGAAGCTAATATCAAATGCTTCTATTAAATGTGCACTGGACGCGGCACACCGCGGCCAGAGCTATCGACACTAGTGTCATGCTGAGACGACATGCCTGGCTCAGAATCTCAGGATTCAAGCCGGAGATACAGACCACCATTCTCAATCAGACAGTAAACCCTGATCATCTATTTGGCCCAGAGGTGGACACCACCTTGGAGAAAATCAAAAAGGACTCTGAAACTGCTAAGTCCATGGGGGCTCTGCAGTCCCAGCAGTTCAGGGGTGGTTCATTTCGTCACTCAAGCACTAGAGGTGTTTCCAGAGGCCAGCTCTCCCAAACCACACAGTACTATAAAGGCAAAACGCAGACCACATACACCAGACAAAGTCGAGGTGGATATCGTGGAAACAGCGCCAAAGGCAGAGGTCGTGGAAACAACAACTCCAGATCCTCCGCCACTAACCAACAGTGACGCCTTGTCACTGCCCCCCGACCACGCAACACCTGTCGGGGGAGACTTCAACAGTTCCTGCCAGTCTGGAAGTCCATCACCAGACAGGTGGGTCACACAGCTTATACAGTACGGTTATTGTCTGGAGTTAACATCCACTCCACCCAACATACCCCCAAGACACCGTCTTATGTCCGCCGAGCATTTGCACTTATTGCAGTAGGAGGTCCTCGTCATGCTTCAAAAAGGGGCAATCGAGCTCGTGCCTGTGAAAGAAAGAGGCACATGAGCTTACTTACTGTACTTCTTAATACCAAAAAAGGACGGGTCCCTCAGACCCCTCAATCTGTACATCCTATCGGAGCACTTTCACATGCTGACCCTGCAGCAAGTCCTACCGTTGCTCACTCAGGGGGATTTTCTCGCAACTTTAGATCTGAAGGATGCGTATTTTCATATTCCGCTACACCCGTCACACAAAAAATACCTCCGGTTCACCATCCACAACCAACATTACCAGTTCAAGGTTCTGCCTTTTGGGGTCACCACGTCACCCAGGGTGTTTTACGAAGTGCCTGGTGACAGTGGCAGCACACCTAAGTAGACAAAACATTCACGTCTACCCTTATCTGGACGACTGGCTCGTCCAGGCAAAGTCGGCCCAGCAGTGTGCCGCCCACTTGTCCCACACCATTCACCTTCTTCACGATCTGGGATTCTCACTGAATTACCCAAAGTCCCACCTGCAACCCGCCCACACATGGCAGTTTCTGGTTGCGACAATAAACACTCTGGCAGCCACAGCACAGCCATATTCAGTGAGGGTCAGCAGCATTCAATCGCTGATACAAAAATTCCGACCTCAACACTCGCTTCCAGCACGAGTGTTAATGCAGTTGATAGGCATGATGGCCTCCTGCATCTCCATAGTCCCGCACGCGAGACTACATATGCGTCCGCTTAGCACGTCAGTGGACTCAGGCTCACGGACAGTTGAAGGACCTAGTGTTGGTGAGCAGTTGGGCATACAACTCTCTGCATTGGTGGAATCCACAAAACCTTTGCAAGGGACGACCGTTCCAAGAGCCTGTGCCACAGATCATCCTGACGGACGCTTCTCTCCAGGGATGGGGAGTTCATGTACTCCACTACACTGTGCAGGGACTATGGACACCCCAGCAAAGGAAGATGCACATCAATGTTCTAGAACTGATGGCGATCTTCATGGCAATGAAAGCCTTCAAAGTACATCTGTGCAACAAGGTCTTGTTGATCCGGACGGACAACATGATGGCCATGTACTACATTCAGAAGCAGGGAGGAACACACTCTCCACAGTTGTCTCATCTGGCTCAGAGCATGTGGAAGTGGGCCATTCAGAGAAACATCTTCATCATGGCAGAACACCTCCCAGGCAAGGACAATCAGATGGCGGACCTGCTCAGCAGGTACAACCACCAAATGCACTAGTGGGAGATACATCCATCAGTACTCCACCCGTACTTCCAAAGGTGGGGTCATCCAGGGATAGACCTGTTCGCCACAAAGGAGAACGCAAAATGCCAAAGCTTTGCCGCCAGGTTTCCACACCAACAGTCGCAAGGCAATGCGATAGGGATGAACTGGTCAGGCAAATTTGCGTACGCTTTTCCCCCAGCACCTCTAATACCGCTGGTGGCACGCAAGCTGAAGCAGCACTCGATGACTCTCATCCTGGTTGCTCCGACGTGGGCTCGCCAACCATGGTACACCACGTTTCTGGCCCCACTCATAAGGCGGGACACTTACTAGATCCCATCATCTCAAACATCCCTGAACTCAGATGGAAGACCACGACTCCAGTTTGTTGGTCAGATCACCACCTTATACATTTCGACCTAATATTACCTACATCTACTCTAACAAACTCTGTATGGCCGGTTTCGTCCATGCGAAATTGGAAACAACTAGATGCTAGCAGACTTAATGAATTTCTGGCCATCAGTCCTCCGGCTCCTGCCCCAGACATGGAGGGTATAGCCAATGCAATGCAATCCTGGTTGGAAAAGGCCGTTGATACTTGTCTCCCCCCTGTTCAAACTAAAAAAAGTGTACATCGACCCCCAGCTCCCTGGTTTACTGAATGCCTGAGGACGGAAAAATCAAGGTGTAAACACCTTGAGAGGCAATGGAGGAAGGACTACTCTACTGAAAAAAAGAGGGAATATCAAAATGCTAGAAATAAATACCATGCTGCATGTACCAAAGCTCGTGCTCTCCACGTTGCCAATACCATCAATTCCGCATCAAACAAGGCAAAAACACTTTTTAATACTGTTAAAGAACTCGCAGGTGCCAACACAACTGCTAACGCCCTCCCGTTGAACACCAAACAATGCCAAGACTTGGCGTCGTTTTTCACTGCTAAAATTGAAAACATTATACATGTCATTAACTCTCAACCTCTCCCCAATGACCTTCCAGTCTTTCTGCCACTAAGCCCACCGGTTAAAAATACTCTCAAACATTGGCCTGAAATCACCTTGGACTCACTTAAGTCCTCTCTTAGGTCCATCAAATCTGGCTCCCCCCGAGACCCCCTCCCGGTATGTATTTTAAAAACCCTTGACGACCCAGCTCTGACTATTGTTGCCAACACTCTTAACTCCTCCCTCACTCTTTCTACGGTACCTTCACTGTGGAAGCACGCCATGGTCAGTCCCTTATTGAAGAAACCCTCGGCAAACCCAGAGGTGCTGGCAAATTATCGACCTATATCCCTTCTACCAGCTTGCTCTAAGCTTCTTGAGAGACATATTCACTCCGCTCACCCTATTTACCGAAAACAACACCCTCCTCCATCCATCTCAGTCCGGTTTTCGTGCCGGTTTCTCAACTGAAACTGCTTTGTTAGGCGTCACGGAAGCCATTAGGAAGCGCCTAGATGGGGGCCAAACTGTCGCACTCATATTGTTGGATTTGAGTGCGGCGTTTGACACCATCTCACATGCCAAACTGCTGAGTACATTAGATAGAAATGGCATTCGAGGTGCAGCACTTGAATGGATTAGGTCTTTTCTAATGCACAGGACCTTTCAAATCACCTCATCCCTTGCCTGTTCCGACACCTTCAGTGCACCACATGGAGTCCCGCAGGGCTCTATTTTAAGCCCCCTGTTCTTCAACATCTACCTGCGGCCATTGGCCGACTTAGCGGACAGGTCTGGTCTTACCCTTATGACCTATGCTGATGATTCTCAAATCATCTTTTCTTTATCCGAGCCAAAATCTCCAGCCCCTTCTCTCCTCAGACAGGGGCTCCTGAACATCTTCAGTTGGATGTCCAACAACCAACTAAAATTAAATGGAGATAAAACGGAGGTCATACTCCTAGGGAAAAACAAACATCTGTGGAACCCTTCCCACTGGCCAGCCGAGTTAGGGATCATCCCAACCCCAGTTGATCATGCAAGAAATCTGGGTGTCTGTCTTGACGACACTCTATCCATGAGGCAACAGGCCAACAAAGTAGTTGGCCTTTGCTTCACCATAATGAAATGGTTGAGGAAGATCCTCTGGATGCTGCCCCCTGCAACCCAAAAGACTGTAATAAACGCATTGATAACATCGCGTCTCGACTACGGTAACATTCTGTACATGGGATCAAATCAGGCCGTGATCAAAAGGTTGCAGCTTGCCCAAAACTCAGCGGCAAGACTTCTTTGTAATATCCCCAAATTCACCAGTATATCCAAACATCTGAAGGATTTACATTGGCTCAGGATTGAGCAACGCATTAGGTTCAAAGCTCTCACCTTTGTTTAAAATTAAAAATCTCACGGCCCCCAAATATCTGCAAGCACTTGTCACCCCTTACACTCCTGGAAGGATGCTGCGCTCCCACTCAGGAGCATTTTTTGTGATTCCCAGATTCAATTTAGCAAGAATGGGGGGAAGATCTTTCTCCATTCTGGGGCCCACTCTTTGGAATTCCCTCCCAGCTAATATTAGGACAGAGGAAAACTATGCCAGATTTAGAAAGAATATCAAGACCTGGCTTTTCAATAAATAATTCTCTGCAAGCCTTCCTGCGTAATTTCGCCCAGCAACATGTTGTCGGCGCCGGGAAACCCTTTTTGGGTAGCTGTGCGCCATACAAATGTAAAAAATAAAATAAATAAAATAAACTGTCCGTGGTACCGCATCAAAGGCTGCGCCTCACACCCAGGCTTTTGACGCAGAGCCATGGCGACATTCAGCATCCAGATCCGCAACAGCTCAACCTGGCGACCTGGCTCCTGAAGTTTTAGAGTTTGGCTACCTCAACTTACCTCCTGACTGTATGGACATTATCCGGGAGGCAAGGAAACCCACCACCAGAGCATGCTATGCTGCAAAGTGGAAGCGGTTTGTCATTTATTGTGCAGACCACATTAACACGCTGGATGCATCTATTCAAAACATCATTTGTTATCTCTTATATCTGTTCAAATGTAATCTGGCCTATGCTTCCATTCGTATACACTTATCCGCAATCGCTGCTTACCTCCAAAACAGACAGCACCTCTCACTCTTCAGGGTGCCTGCCATTAAATCCTTTCTGAAAGGACTCAAACGAGTCATTCCTCCGCGGACGCCACCAGCTCCAGAGTGGAACCTCAATGCGGTCCTCCCAAGGCTGATGGGTCCCCCTTTTGAACCACTGCATTCCTGTGAGATTAAATTCTTGACATGGAAAGTGGCTTTCCTTATAGCGATTACGTCGCTACGACGAGTTAGTGAACTCCAGGCACTAACTATCCAAGAGCCATTTATTCAAATTCATTCTAACAGGGTGGTGCTTCGCACTAACCCTAAATTCTTTCCTAAGGTAGTGTCTCAGTTCCATATCAACCAGACTATAGATCTACCTGTGTTCTTCCAAAATCCAGAGTCACTTGCGGAGAGAATGCTCCACACACTTGACGTCAAAAGGGCCCTAATGTACTACATTGATAGGACCAAAGATTTTAGGAAGACTAAACTATTTGTTGCCTTTGCGCCACAACACAAAGGTAACCCCATTTCCAAGGCTGGTATAGCCAGGTGGATCGTTAAATGTATTCAGATCTGCTATCAGAAAGCCAAGCGCACTCTCACCATTCCACCACGGGCCCACTCCACCCGAAAGTTGGTGGCCTCCATGACTTTCCTTGGAAATATTCCTTTGGAAGACATATGTAGAGCAGCCACATGGTCTACCAAACACACATTTACAAAACATTACTGTGTTGATGTGCACTCCAAACAGCAGGCAGCTGTAGGGCAGGCTGTTCTAAAAACACTTTTCCAAACTGCTGCAGCTGGCACTGGCGGCTGCCGTTAATGGAGGGACTGCTATGCATTCT
Source organism: Lissotriton vulgaris (assembly GCF_964263255.1). Classification (NCBI taxonomy): domain Eukaryota; kingdom Metazoa; phylum Chordata; class Amphibia; order Caudata; family Salamandridae; genus Lissotriton; species Lissotriton vulgaris. The sequence goes on along the minus strand of NC_141685.1, from coordinate 2,119,576,246 downwards.
ATGCACAGATATGAATTCAGCAGCCCACATGCCTCGAACCGAATATGCTACTTACCAGAATGCATCTGTTCTTGGCATGTAGGGCTGCTGACAATCATATCGCCCGCCCTCCTCCCCGGCTCCTGTAGCGGCTGCAGCACTCAGAATTACTCTTAGCATGGTCATCACTTACGGTGTTACACCATCTTTGCCAAAATGGCTAAAAACAATCTGAGGATGGAGAGGATGCCCATGCGCACTGTAGTCCAGGGGAGGAGCCACCTATCTCGTGATACTTCGAAGACTCTTCCAGGACAACCATGTGCGATCATCCAGACCCAACACTAGGCATCGATCTATGCACAGATATGAATGTCAGCAGCCCCACATGCCAAGAACAGATGCATACTGGTAAGTAGCATATTCGTTCCACTGAGCTAGTCATCTGGTACACCTGTTTCAGCTTTTTCTTCATGTGGCAGTAACCTGCCCTCCGGGCAAAATAACTGCACTCCAAGTCTCCTGGGCTCAGCAGACTCTGGGTTAACTTTTGTGGTCCTGGTCTATTGAGCTGCACAATGCCCAGGAGCTGCTATCCTAGAATATGGCCTACCAATTCACCCCAGCAGGCTTCTTCTGATGTTGAGGCCTGGTACTGTGCGCAGGAGGTCAGCCAGCTGACCCTTGGAGTCTCTTTCTTCGGCAGGGCTCATAAGTTTACTTCTCCAGGAGCAGGTTACAGCAGGGACCGTCCTTTGCTGGCCAAAAGGTGCAGTCTGTCGCTGTAGCCTCTCTTCTCCGGTTCCTTGGTGCAGCAGGGCAGTTCTCCTTTGATCCTCTTCTCCAGTCCACAAGATCTGGGGGCCAGTTGTGCACTTTTATGCCCAGAAAGTGCTCTAAGGGAAGATCACATTCACTAGTCGATGGGCTATTAAATTCCCTCCTGCCTGTTTTCAACTTCCTGTAAAGTGGTGTAGCTAGTTATCCCAGACTGCTCAATTCTGTCCACTCTCTAGATGTCAAGACCGTGGTCTTGGTGTGTGGCACTTGGTAGCCTGCCCTAAAGGTGAGATTACCAGGACTGCTGTGCACCCCTGAAAAAGTGGGTTGACTATGGTTGTTCCCACCTCTATCCCAAGTGCCAGCCTGTCCACCTAAACAATAGAGCAGCCCCTCTCCCAAGTGTTTGCCCTTTACCCTTCAAATGTGGCTTCCCCTTTGAAGCTCACCTTTTGGGCCGTCACCTGTGTGGCTTCCTGCCAGACAGAGGTAACATCTCTTCTCCAGTATTAGGGGTGTCTTTCATAGATTCACATGCCTGAATCATTCCCCGTCGTCGGAGTGGGAGTCCCACGGTACATAAAAATAGCAATAGTATGCCATAATTATACAGTAAATACCATTAGAGTAAACCAGGAAGTAAAGTAGCCAAGCTACAGTAGGAAAAAAACTTCCACATCTATGACTATCAGTCATTTTGTATAGTCCAACTATAGCCAATCAGGCGCCAGCACCCACCAGAATGTTCTCCCCAGAGGCTCAGGCGCTCAGATTTTCTACCGCACGTCGTGTGAAGGGAGTCTCCCTGAGCTCTGCTCAGTTTCTTTGGGAATATCTCTTCTTTCTGGTCAAAATGTCTTCAAAGAAGTCTCTGTTCAGAGCCTGCGAATCCTGTGGTAAGCTCCGGCTTTTTAAAGAGGATCCTCATGAGAAATGTATATATTGTCTCTACCCAGATCATCTAGTCAAAGACTGTAAGATCTGCAGGAAGTTTCCTCCAAAGACCCTCAGAGATAGAGAAGGTCGATTGCTTTTGTGGCTACAAAGGCTAAAGGATTCTGATAAGGCTATGTCAGATGTGGACAGTATTGCCTCGGGTTCCACTTCAGTATCTAGGAAGAGGCCTGCGTCTGAATATCAACCATCTTCTGAGGCTAAGGTTGCTAAGAAAAATCAACCTACAAAGGGTTCTGACAAACCTTCATGTTCAAGGGCTGCCTCTTCAGGCAGGGGCTCGGAGAGTTCTTCTCCTAAAAAGCCCGTCAAGAATTTGCCTCAAAAAACTGTCCAGAGTTCTTCTCAGGACTCGTTTTTTCAGACGCCTTCCACCGTCAGCTCGTCGACGAAGACCTCCGCCGCTGCTTCATCCACGTCGACGATGACCTTCTCATCTCCTAAATCGTCAATGATTATGACGACGGCGGCGTCTTCCCCAACTATGGTCTACGTTACGGTAAGGCCTATCTCGTCGACGACGGCCGTTGGCGATTCCTCGTCGACATCGAATCTGAAAGCCTTGCCGTCATCGAGAAGATCGGCAACGACACTATCGTCGACGGCGCTGCCACCGACGAAGGTCATTCCGACGACGACTAGCGTCCCGTCGACGAAGGCCTCCATGTCGACGGTTAAAATCCCGTTGACTAAGATCAATCCGCCGACGACGGCCGCCCATACCGTCGACGAAGAACATACCGTCGACGAAGAGCATACCGTCGACGGAGATGAAACTGTCGACGAAAGGCGCACCGTCGACTAAGAGCGCACCGTCGACGAAGAGCGCACCGTCGACGAAGAGCGCACCGTCGACGAAGGGTGTACCGTCGACGAGGGACGTACCGTCGACGAAGGGCGTATCGTCATCGAAGGATGTACCGTCGACGAAATCCACCCTGTCGACGACAATTTCAAAGGCATCTATAATACCGGCCACTGACACATCGGAAATCGCGCCTTTGACGCCGCAGTTTTCATCCTGTACCGCGTTACAAGTATGGTCTCCGTCTACGGTTTTCGTTACACCAAAACCGACGACACAAGTTCCTGACCGTCTTTTAGACTCGGATAGTGAGGAAGAAACAGATCAGAGGTTTGGAGTGGCTACAAGTCCTTCTGAATTGAATATCCAGTTGAAGGAGGATGAGCAGGAGGAAGATCATCCAGCGGGGCAGATGCCGTCCCAGGTGGATTCCGTGCCACTCACTCAAGTGCCTATGGCTTTACTGTCCAATCTCCAATACATGTTGGACGATTACTACAGGAGGTTTCCACCTTCAGAACCAGCGGGCTCAGAGCCGACTACTCCTAATACTGAAGTTCCGACTCCAAATTTACAGCCAGTACTTCCTACATCGCCTGCTTCACAGGTACAGGCGGAAGGAGCCGAACCTTTGTCTTCTGAGGAGGAGGAACAAAGGGAGGAAGGTGAAGTTCAAGATGAGTCGGAGTGGGATGAATATCAGGAGCACACACCTTCCCCTTCGCGCCAAGCAGTTTCGATTTCTCCACCGGTGGACGTGGTTGGCTTCCATCTCTTGATGGAACGCGCCACTAAACGTTTTCATATAGATATGGAACATAAAGAGCAGGATTGTTTTCTTTAGGACTTTAAAGACCAACCAAAGAGACAGATTAAGTCAATTCCCATTATTGATTTCATCTGGCAGGAGGGAATTAAGGTCATGGCAACACCAGCATCCATTCCTCCAGTCCTACCACGCTTGGAAAAGAAGTACAGGGCACCAGACAAATCTCCAGCATGCCTTATAGGACAGCCTAAACTGGACTCTGTAATAATTCAAGCGGCACAGAAGAGGGCTAGAAATCCTTCATCCCAGCTGACGGCCCCTCCTGACAGGGATGGCAAACGCTTGGATTCTATAGGAAAACGCGTCTCTACAATGGCGGCTACGACAGTTCGAGCGGCAAATTCATTGGCCATATTAGGAAGATATGACCGGCAAATGTGGTCTGATATCGCACCATATTTTGATCTTCTACCTGAACCTTCAAAGTCTGAGGCGCTCAAGATCCTTCATGAAGGCCAAAGAATCTCGGAGGAGATTATTGACTCAGCTGTGGATGTGGCCTCAACAGGCTTTCGGCAGCTGGCAGGAGCTGCAGTTCTTCGCCGGCAGGGTTGGCTGCGATCTACTTCTTTTAGGCAAGAAGTACAACATAAAGTACTGGATTTACCATATGATGGTAAATATCTGTTTGGACCTCAGGTAGAAGAAGCCTTGCAAACTATAAAGAAGGATTCTGAAACTGCGAAATCCTTAGTGTCTCTTCAATTTCGAAAGCCGCCCTTTCGAGGAGCGAGAGGACGGGGAGTGTCCTCTACCAGAGGTGGATATGGCCAGCAATCCTCTTACAGGCAAAATAACCAAAGGTACCAGACTCAACGCTATCAGTCTTACAACCAAAGAAAGCCTTCCTATCCCCAAAACAAGGGTAGAGCAAATTACTGTGGGAAAGATAAAAGACAATGACATTTTTCACCTGCCGCCACCGCTGCCCTATTCAAAAGAAAAAATTGGAGGGCGAATATCCAAATTTTACTCAAGTTGGCAGTCAATAACATCAGACAAATGGGTCCTAGACATAGTGTCCAGGGGTCATGCCCTAGAATTCGAGAGTTTTCCCCCAAACGTTTCTCCAAAAGGACCCCCCCCCAGCTCACCTGAAGGAATTATTTGCTCAAATCAGAATAATGATGCAGAAGGGAGCGATCGAGAGCGTGCCTCAAAAGATGAAGGGAATGGGGTTTTACTCAAGATTCTTTCTGATAAAGAAAAAGAATAGAGAGTGGCGCCCGATTCTAGACCTTCGCGCCCTGAACAAATACTTGAAAAAACTGACATTCAGAATGTTATCGCTCCAGGAAATACTGCATCTGTTGGCAGCAGGAGATCACATGGTCACTTTAGATCTCCAAGATGAGTATTTCCATATTCCAATTCTACCTCGTCACAGAAAGTTCCTGCGCTTCAGGGTGGCTGGCAGGGATTACCAATTCAAGGTTCTTCCTTTTGGACTACGATCGGCGCCAAGAGTTTTCACCAAGGTTCTGGCTCCGGTAGCGGCACATCTCCGGCTACAGGGAATCCAAATATTCCCATACTTGGACGACTGCCTTATAAAGGCCAGTTCTCGAGTAGTCGTTCATTCGCATCTGCAACAGTGTCTACACCTGTTCAAATCCCTAGGCCTCTCCATCAACCACGAAAAATCCAAACTGCAACCGTCACAAAGACAAGCCTTCCTGGGAGCAACTTTGGACACTCGGAGACTTCGGGCCTTTGTCTCGGAGGAAAGGCAACTCAGGATAAAGGACATGGCACAGAAACTGTTGTCAAAAAAGTCAGTTTCTGTTCGGATATTCAAATCCTTTCTGGGGATGGTTTCTTCTTGCATCCCATTGCTACCGAACTGTCGCCTCAGAATGAGGCCCCTACAAGAAGAACTGACCCAGCAATGGCTACAGGTCACAGGAACGTTCGAGGATATGATCAGGATCACACCGACAATGCAAAACTCTTTAAGATGGTGGATGCAAAAACGACATCTTCAGAGGGGGTGTGCGTTTCTCCAAGAACCACCAAGCCTCACCATCACGACAGATGCCTCTCTCGAGGGTTGGGGAGCGCACCTTCAAGGCCTCACTATCAGTGGCAAGTGGACTGCCCTGCAACAGCGTTGGCACATAAACCGCTTGGAGCTGAGAGCTATTTTCCTGGCGCTCAAGGCGTTTCATGCAGTCATTCAAGGTTCCAATGTGTTGATAAAGACGGACAACACAACAAGCATGCACTACGTCAACAAGCAAGGGGGAACTCGATCTCTCCTCCTCTCCCAGGAAGCCCAGGAGTTGTGGACGTGGGCTTTGGAACACGATGTACATCTTCAAGCGGTGCACGTTCCAGGTATAGAAAATGTCTTGGCAGACACACTCAGCAGAACGAAGGTCTCCACTCACGAGTGGGAGCTTCACCAACAGACGGTGGAGCGCATCTTTCGACTGTGGGGTCTCCCAGACATAGATCTATTTGCTACGAAAACCAACAGCAAATGCAAGCTCTTTGCAAGCTGGCATCCCCAAAAGGACTCTCAAGGGAATGCGTTTTCTCTGGACTGGTCCCTAAGTTATGCGTACGCATTTCCACCAATCCCTCTTGTACCCAGAGTTCTGAGGAAAGTGAAAAAGGAACCGTGCAGACTAATCCTAATTGCACCCAGATGGCCACGCCAATATTGGTTCACGGAACTCCTCCTACTATCAGAGTGCAAACCAATTCAATTAGATCCAATCCCGAACCTACTCAGTATGCAGGACGGTCAGGTCTGTCACCCAGATCCAGCTTCTCTGAAATTAGCAGCCTGGCGCCTGAATACCGGGAGTTCGCCCACTTGAACATCCCAGAAGAATGCAAAGAGGTACTGGCCAAGGCGAGGGCACCGTCCACAATAAGGACTTACAGTTTTAAATGGAGACGTTTCTGCATTTGGTGTCAGGCAAACGGGCTTCACCCGTTTTCAGCAACACCGGAAGAGATTCTACCTTTCTTCCTACATTTGGCAAAATTAGGTCTCTCTCACGCAACTTTAAAGGTGTTCCTGGCAGCGATATCCAGATATCGGCAAGACGGTACTACCTCCTTGTACTCGACTAGGATTGTACAACAATTCTTCAAGGGACTCTTTAGGATGTTTCCTCCAATACGCCGACCTCCACCAATGTGGCATCTCAATGTGGTCTTGGCACAACTTATGCGTCATCCTTTCGAACCCATTCACAAGGCTGACCTCAAATATCTCTCGTGGAAAGTGGCATTGTTACTGGCATTGACATCCGCCAGAAGAGTCAGTGACCTCCAGGCCTTTACAATTCAACAGCCTTTTCTACAATTTACAAGCGACTCTGTGGTGCTCCGCACTAATCCAAAGTACATTCCCAAGGTACCCTTGGAATTCCACCTCAATGAACCTATAATTCTAAAAACATACTTTCCTAATCCGCAATCACAAGCAGAAAAAGCATTGCATACCTTGGATGTCAAGAGATGTCTTAAATTCTATCTGCAGAGAACATCCGCCTTGCGCTCTTCCAATCAGCTGTTGATCACTTATGGGACCATTCGTAAGGGGCAGGCAGTCTCTAAACAGACAATTGCAAGATGGATTTCGTCTGCCATTGCATTTTGCCATACGCAAGCGGGACGACCGCTGCAAACAGCTCCTAGAGCTCATTCCACAAGAGCAATATCTTCATCAACGGCTTTGTTTGCTGGAGTTCCAATTCAGCAAATTTGCAGAGCGGCTACTTGGGCTAGTCGCCATACATTTACAAAGCATTACTGTCTGGAGACAGCCAGCGAAGCAGATACGTCTGTGGGCCGAGCAGTCCTGCGGAACCTTTTCAAATAAGGTGAGCCTCTGTTTCCCACCTCCTTTTTTACTGTCAGGCTCTGTTTATGCTATGTTTGTTACATTTGCTTGCAGATCTGTATTCTACTATACGTAAACAATGTGTATATTCTATAATACTGTTTTATGTACTATTCACTGGCAAGCTGGACAAACATGCTTATCTGCCTGACAAGGATGTACTGCTAGCTACTCTGATTCAGGCATGTGAATCTATGAAAGACACCCCTAATACTGGAGAAGAACAATAGTTACTTACCTGTAATCTGTGGTTCTCCAGTATTGGTGTCTTTCATAGATTCACATGCAACCCGCCCACCTCCCCTCAGAGGCTCTGTTGGGCTATTTTGGGTTACCTTCACTCCTTGCGAGAAAATCTGAGAGCCTGAGCCTCTGGGGAGAACATTCTGGTGGGTGCTGGCGCCTGATTGGCTATAGTTGGACTATACAAAATGACTATGATAGTCATAGATGTGGAAGTTTTTTTCCTACTGTAGCTTGGCTACTTTACTTCCTGGTTTACTCTAATGGTATTTACTGTATAATTATGGCATACTATTGCTATTTTTATGTACCGTGGGACTCCCACTCCGACCACGGGGAATGATTCAGGCATGTGAATCTATGAAAGACACCAATACTGGAGAACCACAGATTACAGGTAAGTAACTATTCTTCCCCCTCATAGAATTCTATTGAGGGCCTTCTTGGGATTAGTTTAAAAGTCTCATCAGGAGGGCAATAAGCTGTCTCAGGGACAGACCCCATGTGCAACCATGAAGGGCACAGGAGACTTTGAGCAACAAAGTGCGAACTTTTTAAAAGTTGGATACAAGTTAAGTTAATTTCGACTTGGACATAAAGTCGGGCTTATTGTAGCGATTTGTTGGATACCTTGGAGTATCCACTTTGGTTGCCCTATTCAGGAGTTAACACCACTGAGGAGTCCGTGTGTAACCCTGTACTTGCCAGCTGGGCTACCAGTCCCTTTCACAGTAACAGCGTAAAGTTTGTGTTTTTTTACTTCTAAAACACATAAACGTACACGTTCTTCCTTTAAATGTGATGCACCATGCCTTAGGGCTTGCTAGGCTTGTTATGGGGTGACTTAGAAATTTAAAGAGGTTTTGGGCTTTGCCATTGTTTTAAATGTGAACAATTCTCTTCCTAGCTGCAATGGCAGCCTTGTAGATCTTTTTTCTTTGCAACCCCAGGGTGGCACAACCAGTGCTGCCGTCCCTGAGGTGAGACCAATGGAAGGCTTAGGTCCAAAGCTAACTGGATGGGACCTCTAGTATTTTGTATACAAAAAAAGTATCCAGTAGCTCAAATTCTTAGTTACTCAAATACCGAGCCAATGTACTGAATCTACAAGCTCGTTTGATTTATTCCACTTAATACTTTTGTTCAGAATAGTTAAGTTCATTCAAATCATGTCATTGTGAAGGATGACAAAAAAAATTGAGTTACATATACAATTCACATTTATACAAGTGTATGACCAAACGCCAACACATATTTACATTTGTGCATCAAACATCAACATATACTTTAAATTGCCAAAATCTTGCACTTTTTGCTATATTTTTAGCAGACTTGCCCCTTCTCCTGGGTACAGCCAGAGGAGCGAGCCCTAAAATAAATGTTAAGCATCTGTCCTGTCTGTTGTATGCAGATGACCTTGTAATAATGGATCAAACAGAGGTGGGGCTTCAGAGTAAGTTAAATGTATTCAATGAATATTCTATTGCAAAGCGACTTACAGTAAACATGGATAAGACAAAAATTCTATGTCCTGGGAAGAAGAGTACGAAGTTTAGCTGGTACTTGGGCCAAACCAAGCTAGAAACTAAGTGAATATAAATACCTCGGAATATGGTTTACAAGGACTCTGAAGTGGGATACCCATTTGGAAGCGCAGAAACTAAAAGCGCATTTAGCGGTATGCGGGCTGAAAAGATTCAACCATAGCTATGGCGATATGTCACATAAACCTCTCTTGACTGCCTTTAAAGCTATGGTTCCGCCACAATTTCAATATGGGGCTGAAGTTCTCTGCATTGTTGGGAAAAGCACCTGGGATAAAGAGGGAAAATGTTTAAAAGCCTTGCTGTCCCTCCCTGGGTCGGCAATGATCCAGGCAGTTAGAGTAGAATTCGGCCTAACCGCATGGAATTTCCAGATGCAGATGAGTCTCTTTAGATTCTGGAACCGCTTGGGTCAGGAGGAAGTCACTAAGGTATCACAATGGTGTATGAAAGAAATTCAGACCAGTGAGTTAAAGTGGGCTAAGGCAACAAGAAGGAAACTCCTGGTCATTTGTGATTACCTGAATGTGAACATCGACCCTATGACACTCCAAACTAATATTATAAAGAATGTTCTTAAAGTGCAGGGTAAAGAAATTTCTAGGGCGACAGACCAAATGTATCTGAGAGAGAAAGACTCTGTAAAGTTTGAGCTCAGGATGGGAGAGACTCTAACTTTCCATATAAAGACTTGCTACAAAACCGTTGGATAAGAGCAGAAGTTCTTAAATTACGAATAGGTATTAATCCGTTATTTATAAATAGTGCAATAAAAACTGCCCTAATGCATCTTGATGGTAAATGTGTGTAAACTAGGAATGAAATGTGATATTTTGCACATCTTGCTGGATTATGTTTTTAAATTTACGTAAACAGTTTCTTCGCCCGATATTTTTAAAATATGAGGTTGAGGATCGCACTAAAGCACGGGAGCTTCTAGTTATGGAAAATCTTGACATTGCGATAGCTATCGGGAAATTTATGCAGGGGGTATATAAGTTCCCGATCTGACTGGAGGCCCAAACTAGCCATTAGCCCTATAATCCAAATGAATTTTGGTTTTAAATTGTATAAAAGTTGTTTTTAGGATAATTTTTACTGTTAAGAATATGAATTTGTGTTATGTGATTTTAAATGATAAAGGATGAACTGTGGTTTATAGATCAAATGGTCTAAATAAACATATGTTTGACTTGAAAAATCTTGCACAGTTGATTGAACACTGGATAGCTCAATATAGGCACCAGTCCTTGACTGACAAGAGTAATAGCACTTGCGTGGAGTAAAGAACCAAACTGTATAAACACTACATGTGTGTTCTCCTGCCTCTGTGCACAGCTCTGGGGCCTCTAATTTAAAGTGCTGTCAACAAGGGAGGGAAATTAATTGAAAACTTTCTCCCTGAGCACTTAGAGGATGTCTTATCCCAGATGCCGCGGTCCACACGTTTCCAACCCTGTAACCATTAAGGGGTTTTCATCAGGACCTGGACATGGTGGTGTCTGTTAAAAATAATAAGAAACCAGCATTTGCAATGCAATAGGGCTCGCATTTGCCAGAGTTTAAGCTATTGGCACTGTAAATGACTGCCTTTTATTTATCATGTTTGTAAAACAACATATAAATAAAATGTATTGTAATTTACAATGCCAATAGCTCAATCTTTTGGAAGTGCGAGACCCAAATATACAAGCGGTCTTATCTATGAAAAAATGAAGGGGCAACAACTATTTTTTGCAGAATTTAAAAGTCTGTTTAACAACTGTCTCTCCACTGAAATAAATTCAGGTCACATCAAGTAAAAACTATCTAAATAAGCCAGTGTTCTGCCTCATTGTTATATTTGTTCAAGACATAATCAACCTACTCGAACAAATATTCGTAACACGTTGAACATAACTAGAGCAGGAACAGTCAACCAGTCAAAGCGAATCTTCCCCATTAGCAATGAGCGAATAGCAACATGGACAATAGGCTGTTTTTTTACGTAACCAGACTGAGTTAAATCGGCAACTTACAGACCGCGACTTATTGGCCTTTAGGACAATATGGAAATCTCTTATGTGGTGAACAGTGTAGAGGCTGTTTTTTAAGTTTGTATTTTTTGGCTGTTTGTGGCCCTGTTATGATCGGGGCTGTTTTTCCAGTTGATCGGTCTGAAACTGCAGCAAACATTGCGAACGACTCCGATCGTTGCCATAGGGATGCCTGGATTTATGCACTGCGAGGATTGCGACTGCACGATGTCGGTCACGGATCCTTACCGTCTGTGTGTACTCTGTCTCGGCGTCGACCACGACAAGGCCTTCCCCGACTCCCGGGCCCTGTCTTCGAAAGCCAGGCGGGAGCGGTCCCGCAGGCGACTCGAACTCCAGCAGTCTGCCCCGCTCTGCGAGAGGTCCCGGTCCCACGGGAGGTCGAGGGACAGGTCGTTAGGCCGGAGCCACCACAGCTCCGAGAGTTGGCACCACTCCTCCGGGTCGAAGTGGTCAGGTAAGACACACTAGAAGTCGAAGAAGAGTCATCGCTCTTCTGACTCACCACCCCCGACGCTCGCGCGATGTGGCCTGGGGTTCGGCTGACACCGTCCAGCTCCACACCCTCCGGTCCCTGGGCGAGACGCGACGCCGGAGATCGAGCGCTTCCTCATGGCCATGAGGTCCCTCTCTCCTCTGATGGGCTCCGCGGCGCCTTCGGGCCCAGCGGACCCGTCTGGGGCCCCTAGCAGGTCGGGTGCTTCGGCCCCGACGGCGCCGCAGGGCCCCGCGGTCCCGCCGGCGCCTTCGGGCCCGGCGCCGCAGGACCCCACTGGATCCACTTCGGGATCCCGGCGTAGGTCCGTCAGGTCCTCGAGCGGCGCCGTCCCGGATGCCTCCCTAGACCCGGTTCCGGCGTCGGAGCGGCGCCACTGGGCGCCGCTCTCTAAGGCACTTGGGGAGTTTTACTTCAATGAACCGGCCCCATCATTTGACAACCCTGATTATCAGGGGATGGGTGACTAGGAGTATTGGGAGGGGTCTGAGGACCCTCTGACCCGAGATTGTCCGTCTCAAGAGGACTGGACCGGTGGACTTGGGAATGCCAGTGGTCTGGACACCTCACCGGACACTGGTTTTGTCTCACCTCCTACCGGTGCTTCGGAGGAGGGGGCAACCTACAGTGTGGTGTTTGAGGGCAGCCATGGCCTTGGGCCTTGAGCTCCCCATCGTGGCTGTGAGGGCTAACCTCCTCACTGAGGTCCTTAACCGCAGTCAAGCTCGGCCGAGCCTCTGCTGCCCTTTAATGAGACCTTGACCGACATTCTTTTGGGCACTTGGTCCAGGCCCGCTACGGGTTCGCCCGTAGATAGGAACGTGGCCGGACGCCACCGCCCGGCCCCGGGCTACCCATGTTTCCTGCCCACCCACACCACCCCCGAGAGCCTGGTCATCCAGGCATCCAATTCCCAGACCGCATTCCCTTCGGCTCCGCCGGACAGGTAATCCAAGAGGTACGAGCAGTACGGTAAAAAGATCTTCTCCTACCTTAGTCTGGGACTGCGGACTTCCAACACTGCATGCCTCTTGGGCCGCTACACCCACTCTCTGTGGGATACGGTTGCGGAAGTGCTGCCTGAGTGTCCGTTGGAGGTGCGGGCCAAACTCGGCCAAGCCCTTGTGGAGGGCCGGGATGCAGCCAAATATTCTATCCGGTGTGGGCTGGATACCACCGACTCACTAGGTAGAGCGATGGCAACGACGGTGGCGGTTAGAAGCCACGCCTGGTTGAGGCCCGCCAACTTTTCGGCCGATGTCCATAACACACTGATAGACATACCGTTTGATGGCCGTCGCCTTTTTGGCGACAAGGCAGACCATGCGCTTGAGCGCTTTAAGGACTTCATGGCTACGGCCAAGTCCTTGGGCCTCTCGGCCCCGCGCCAGCAAACTGGTGCCTTTCGCTCCTTTCGTGTCGAAGGAAGGGGCACCACCACACGTGCTGCCAGCCACACGCCGCAGACTAACATCCAGCGCGGTGGCGGCCGTGGAGGTGGTCTGGGACAATGGCGAGGCCAGTCCACACCCTCCCCCGCAGCATCCGCCTCTAAATCCTCCTAGTCCGTGCTTTTCGGCCCACGTGATGCCAGTGGGAGGCAGGGTTAGCCATCACCACTCTCACTGGCGCACTGTCACTTCAGACAGGTGGGTGCTGCAGATCGTCGGAAGGGGCTACTCCCTCGCCTTCGAGACGACCCCGTCGGAAGGGGCTACTCCCTCGCCTTCGAGACGACCCCTCAAGCCATGCCACCGCAACACTACCGCGTATCGGGGGATCATTTGGGGCTTCTGCAGGAGGAAGTTTCGGCCCTCTTGGCCAAGGGGGCCATCGAGCGCATTCCTTGGCTAGAAGTAGGACGTGGTTGCTACTCCCACTACTTTCTGGTACCCAAGAAGGGCAAAGGGGGCCTACGCCCTATCTTGGACCTACGGAACTTCAACGGCTTCCTCCAGAAGGTGAAGTTCAAGATGCTGACTCTGGCTCAGGTCTTAGCTGCCCTGGACCCAGGAGACTGGATGGTAGCGTTGGACTTGCAGGATGCTTAATTCCACATCCCAGTCCTGCCGGCCCACCGGCGTTTCCTGCGGTTCACGGTAGGCCACGAGCACTTTCAGTTTACCGTGCTCCCCTTCGGCCTTACCAGCGCCCCACACGTGTTCACAAAGGTGATGGCGGTGGTTGCAGCTCATCTGCGCAGGTTAGGGGTTTCAGTCTTCCTTTACCTCGACGACTGGTTGTTGAAGGCGGGCTCGCCCCAGACAGTAGTCAGCCACCTCCAGACAATGGCAGACCTCTTGCACCAGCTGGGGTTCTCCATCAATGTGCCGAAGTCACACCTGTGCCCCTCTCAGAAGCTCCTTTTCATCGGAGTGGTTTTCGACTCGGCAAAGTTTCGGGTTTACCCACCGAACAGCGGGTTTGGGATATACACGCTCTGATTCCAATCTTTCAGCCTTTATCCCAAGTTTCGGTCAGGTTGACGCTGCGGCTTCTGGGGCTGATGGCTTCCTGCATCCTTCTGGTGCATCACACCCGTTGGCGGATGCGGGCTCTGCAGTGGGACCTGAAGTTTTAGTGGGCCCAGCATCAGGGCAACCTGTCCGACCATGTCCTGATCTCGGAGGGCACTGCGAGACCGCTGCAGTGGTGGCTCACGGACCGCGATTGGGTCAGCGGCAGATCCCTCTCCCTTCCCCAACCGGAGCACGTAGTTGTGACGGACGCGTCCCTTCAGGGCTGGGGAGTCCACATGGGAGAGGCGGAGATCAGAGGCCTCTGGTCTCCGGCGGAGTCCCGGCTCCATATCAACCTTTTGGAGCTGCGGGCGATTCGTCTAGCACTGAAGGCATTCCTCCCCTCTGTCCGAGGAAGTGTAGTGGAGGTGTTCACGGACAACACCACCGCCATGTGGTACTGCAACAAACAGGGCGGGGTGGGGTCGTGGACCCTCTGCCAGGAGGCTCTGCGCCTCTGGCAATGGCTGGAACATCAGGGCGTGACCCTGGTGGTTGAACGCCTGGCAGGTTCTCTGAACGCCAGGGCGGACGAACTCAGCCGCCGGTGCATGATGGATCACGAATGGCGTCGGAACTCAGACGTGGCGCAAGGTCTCTTTTTGCAGTGGGGAGAGCCTTGGTTAGATCTATTCGCCACCAAAGAGAACATGCAATGTCATCAGTTCTGCGCATTGGAATTTCCAAGGTGGCACTCGCTCTGAGACGCTTTTCGTCGCGAGTGGAGTTGAGGTCTGTTGCACGCGTTTCCGCCTATACCTCTTCTGCCCAAAGTGCTGAAGATCAGGCGCGACCGGGCACAAGTCATCCTTGTGGCTCCAGACTGGGCACGAAGGTACTGGTATCCCGAGCTACTCAGTATGTCAGTCGATCCCCCGGTTCGTCTGCCTCTTCAGGAGGACCTTCTGTCGCAGCAGCAGGGGACGGTGCTCCACCCGTACCTGTCCAGTCTCCACCTCCATGCTTGGAGATTGAGCGGCGACAGTTGAGGCCATTTGACTTGCCTCCTGAAGTCTGTAACATCATTCTGGCAGCCAGGCGCCTTCCACAAAGTCTGTATACGCCTGCAGGTGGAACAGATTTGTGGCATGGTGCACAGCAAAAGCTGTGGATCCTCTCTCTGCCCCTCTTTCTGAGGTTCTTCTCTTTCTTCTTTCTCTTGCCCAGCAGGGCTCTGCTCTGGGCACTAACAAGGGCTACCTTTCTGCTCTTTCAGCCTTTTTGAGGCTGCCTGATCAGCCTTCTTTGTTCAAGTCCCCTATCGTTAATCAATTCCTGAAAGGCATCACACATACGTTCCCTCCTGTTCTCTCCTGTTCCCTTCGTGATGCCTCAGTGGTTCTAACATTTCTGATGTGCGCTCCCTTTGAGCCACTTCACAACTGTCCTCTCTGCCTTCTTACTTTGAAGACTGCCTTCCTGGTGGCCATCACCTCTGCCAGGAGAGTGAGTGAGCTCCAGGCTCTATCCTGTAAACCTCCTTACCTTTCAGTCCATCCGGACAAGGTTGTGTTGCGGACAAGGCCCTCTTTCCTGCCCAAAGTAGTCAGTCTTCCACATCAGGCAATCCATCACCTTGCCCACCTTCTTTCCGCCTCCGCATCCCTCGAGAGAGGAAGAGAGGCTCCACCGTCTGGACCCCAAACGTGGGCTCTCTTACTATCTAGATCGCACACGCCAGTTCCGGGTGGATGACCAACTCTTTGTTGGTTACGTGTGCGCCAAGAAGGGAAAGGCGGTACACAAGAGGACCATCTCGCGGTGGATCATCATGTGTATCCAGGCGTGCTACTCCTTGGCTAAGGAACCCCCTGTTGGACTGAGGGCTCATTCCACTCGGGCCACTGCGACTACTACTGCCCTGGGCCGTGGAGTGCCCTTGCAGGGCATTTGCCAGGCTGCTATGTGGGCCTCGCTGCGCACGTTTGTAAGACATTATTGCCTGGACAACCAAGTCCGGAGGGATGGCTTCTTTGGCCGTTCCGTTCTCCAGGACTTTCTGGTGTAAATATTGGTTCGCAGACCCACCACCACGGGGATGGTATTGCTGGGGTATCTATTCTAAGGTAAGGAATCTATCACTAACGTGTCTCTTTCTGATGCACAAGTTACTACTTGTGTAACGTTATATCTGTAAGAGACATTAGTTAGTGATAGATTCCATACCGACCCACCCATCCTCCCCGTTCTGCGAACCGATATCTAGGGTTAAGGTCATCCCCTTTCAGGGCCCTAGTTTCAGGCACCAGTGTTGGTTTTTAGCATAGCTCTGCGTTTCTGGCGCGTAAAAGCTGTGTCTAGGAACTGACGTCAGCACGCGGAGGCGGCGTCCAAGTACTCAGACGTCATCACGGCGACTGACGCAGAGCCGCAGACAACGCCTACCGACGCAAGGGTACTGCTACGCAAAAAATTTCCGTATCCAGTCTGACTCCTGGGGATATTCTAAGGTAAGGAATCGATCACTAACTAATGTCTCTTTCAGATATATCGTTACACAAGTAGTAACTTGTGCTACAATACGTCACAGGTTAAAAAAAAAAATGAAAAAGTCATGAAAATCAGCCGGCTGGACGTGTAAATTAAACTGCACCCTGCTAAATGATGAACTGTCACGGGCGGAAGATGAAAGCGACATGAGCATTACAAAATGCACTCGCCCAATGTGGAGAAACTGGGAGCACATCAGCGCCGGTGCCAAGCTGTTTTTGCCTTCCGTAGGATGCAGTCACTTAGTGAGAGAAGGAGGAAGACCCGTGACTGAAGCAGCTGGTTCGTGCAATGAAGGGCGGCAGTAATGTGGTCGATCTTTCCGTGGCGAGAGTTGCAGACCGCAGCAGAGTGGCAGTGGCTCAGCCATAGCTCTGCATTCGAGGAGCGAGCACTGCACCATTACTGCAGTTCCAGAATAGTTGGAGAGGGCAGCGCAATCAAAACAAACTGTGACTGGTGGAAGGGCGAAAACTATACCTGTTCTAATGAGAAAAAATGCTTGTTTTATTTTGCAAACACATGCCACATGGCGGAAAAAGAATTGTGGGAGCTGTTAAAAGAATATGCTGTCCTCTGAAGCACTCTTCCTGCAATTAAAAACAAAACAAGCACGCGAGTGGTGCGCGCACCACAGCAAAACATCTTGTTTCAATTATCACACCCGTGTCTGGGCACGATAATTGAAACCACATGGCGGCCGTGCGGGTAACTGCAACCAATATGCCATGGGCGGAGCAATGCGTCCACCTTTGGCCAATTGTGTGCTGTCTTTGTTAAAAAGACAGACGCAAAGGCTAATAGCGTGGGCCAAAACAAAAAGCACACGCACGTGCTGTTACAGGCTCGACCTAAAAACGGAGTGCTACTTGTAAATTGATACTTGTATAGCGCACTACTCACCCGCAAGGGTCTGAAGGCGCTTGTACGAATACCGCTGTGGAACCCGTTCTGGCTTTCCCTGTTAGGCGTCCACTCCTAGGCACCCCCAGGTTGGAGGCTAGGCATCCTTAACGTTGTGGGGGCTGTTGTAGAGATTAAGCAAGCTATTGCCCAGAGTTGCAGAGTGGGACTCTATGATTAGAATAAGCACCGAGGCGAGAATTATCAGGTCCGTGGAATTTTTGAGCCCAAGACCCGCCGAGGCGGGGAATTGAACCCTGGTCCCAGGCTAGACCTCTTCATCAGGGTCTGCCGCTCTAACCATTGAGCCACACTTCTCCTTACACCTAACAATCACATTGTGGGAGGAATATTTTCCATTGGTACACATCACATTCTATTAAGTGTACCACTTTTTAGCTGTAATCTTCCTTGATGGTTGAAGGTTTGCTAAAAAGTAGCATAGTTATGGCCTGTTGAGATAATGAGGGATGGTGGGGATTTAGCTGCACATTATTGAAAGTGAAACATACTTTTTACCAAAGGATAAATAGGAGACTTGTCTGAATCAACTGATGGTAACAATTTCGATAGTCCGTTTTTATTCTCGGTACAAACTCTATGGGATGTTGTGAAAACTATTATAAGAAATGTGACAGTCCTATTGAGCTATCAGCCACCTTTTGTTAAAATAAATTAAGAAAAGAGTGCAGATTTATATCTGTGACGCTCATAAGATACACTATTTTGCTAATGATGGTGATTAGAATGTTTTTATATGCAGTGAATGTGCTGTTCATTCCACGTTGCTGACAACTGCAAAGAAGCGTTTTCTAATTTAGAACTGAAAATATCCATATCGCACTGAAGCTGCATGAAGTTGAATCCGAAACCCTTAGTTTATTTTACGGTGGGTTATGTTTGTAAAGCATGTTTTTTAATGCGAGATCCCAAGTTAAGTGTGGATTTCTTCCCCCCAGTATTAAATCAGTTGAGTGTCATCCCCGGAGTATTTAAACTGTGGCCACAAGCCTGCGAGTGCTTCATAAAACATGAGGTGAAAAACCTCTCCCCATGCAAATCCGATGCTAATTGGGTTAAATGTAGGCATCTTGCCGGAAGCTATGCCCTAGTAACAGACCTCAAAAGAAAATTGAAGTTGCTTTGCTACGAGTGATTTGAAAGCCAAAGAGAAACCCCTTATCTAAATCGGGTACTCATTAACTGAACTTCTTACTAGAGGCTACGCGCCAGTGGTAAAGCGAGTGTTTCAAAGTGCATAAGGTGAAGAAAAACCTCTATCTTAAATCGGGTGCTAATTAAGTTAACCTCTTGCGAGTGGCTGTGCGCTGGTAACCTTCAAGAGGAAATGTACCTGTGTCACTTGTCTGTTTCCAAAACTATTGCGCCATCTATTAGAGCTGGGAACTTTCTAGTGGGTGCTGGAGTGTTATAGACTATGTTGGTTGAAAGTAAAATCTGATATGGCCTTTCAAATTGAAAGAAGAATTTAACACCAAATGCATTATGGGAAGTTGAGTCACAAGTGGATTTGCTTGTGTCTGTAATTCGAACTGGGAGCTGTCCCAGGAACCTCCCTAAGCCAGTTCCCCTGTCACAGGGGTGTGCTTTAGGTCAGTGTCTGTGTCCATTTGGTGTGTCGCAACGCTGCCCGCCAGGCCAGCAGCGCTGAGCGCGTCACCTCCGGCATTTGGGACCGAATAGGATCCCTATACAACATAAATTGGACCTTGTTCAGACCCAAATCACTCAGCTCAAGCCTTGGTGCCGGGACAGACCATCCCCCATTATACCAATCTTGAATGGCAAGCAGGCGTGCAATAAGATAGTGTAGGTTTAAGTGGGTCATCCCTAGGCCCCCGTCAAATGAGGGAATCCTGCAGACGTCCATCGTTATTCTGACTCTACCTTTTCCACAGAGGAATTTAGTAGCTAAAGTATCCAATTCGCGAAACCAAGTCCTGGGGAAGCAGAGGGGGGTGTTCTGGAGTACGTAATGGAACCAGATAAGAATCATTTTAAAGAGGGCGACCCTCCCCATAGGATTTAGGGGCAGCACTTGCCACTTCCGAAGACCTGCCTTAGTCCTCTTCACTAGAGGAGTAATATTAAGAGCCCAGCTGAGTTCGGGGAGCAGTCACACATATCCCCAAGCACTTCAACGATAGGCGGCGGAGTGGTATGGTGGACTGCCAATCAAAGCACTCTCGGGACAAGTGAAGGGTGACCAGGACTGATTTAGTCGGAGGCCTGATGCCCGTTCAAGGGACTGTAAAATGTGGAGACAATGGGGGCCTGACCGGGCGAGTCTGCTAAATAAAAGAGTACATCGTCCGTGTAAAGGGCTATCTTATCGGTTTCGGTGTTGGTCATTCCCAACCCCGCACCATTGCGCACGATCGTATTAGGGTCGCTATGGCTCCATCACCAAAGCAAAAAGGAGGGGGGAAAGAGGACATCCCTGCCTAGTTTCCCTGCAGACCGGGAAGGGTTCAGACAGGACCCCATTTACCTGGACCCGTGCCCTTGGGTGGGTGTAGAGAACCTTGACTAGACCTCTAAAGCGGGGACCAAAGCCCATCTCCTCAAGGACAGCCTTCAAAAACCCCCAGTCCACTGAATCAAAGTCTACAAGGAGGAACGTTTGGTAGGGGCTGAGCAAGTGGTGGTGAGCCAGGGCCACCTGCAGCCTCCTGAGACCATGTCGGGTGCCACATGAGGGCATGAACCCACACTGGTTGGGATGCACCAATGTTGCTAAGTGGGGCTTGAGCCGCTGGGCAAGGACTGTGGCAAACAGTTTCAGGTCAGTATTAATGAGGGAAATAGGGCAGTATTCCGCACAGCGCTGCGAGGGCGGCTGGGATTTGGAAAAGACCACTAGGGTGGCCAAGTCTGTCTCTGGAGGGAAGGAGCCATTCTCAGTTGCTTCCTGAAACAGTCCTGCAAGGTGGGGAAGAAGGGTTTCGCGATATAGAGCGTAGTATTCCTGAGGGAGGCCGCCTGGCCCGGTGTTTTGCCAGAGGAGATGAGGGAGATCGCCTCTCCAATCCCATCTTGGGAGATGGCGCGGTCCAGATCCTTTTGATTTATGGGGTCCTGGCGGGAGAGACAGCTGGGTCCGAGCCCTAACAGGCCGGAAAAAGAGAGGGTAGGGTTTCTATCCGCATATAGCTGACGATAGTATATGACAAAGGCGTGGGCCATCCCCCCTGGGGAGTGATGCACTGAACCGTCCTGATCCATGATTTCAGGAATTATGCAGTTTTTCCCGGGGTAAGTGGCCAGTCTTTGGAGGAGCGCGCCATTTTTGTCACCCCACCCATAAACCCTGGCTACTGATGAGCGCCAGAGGAGCTTGGCTGCGTCCAGCGAGAGTTTTCTAATCTCGGAGCGAATAAGGGGAAGTTGTCACCTCGGAGGCATCAGGAGGTTGGGTGGGTGATTGTTCAAGACGCAGCGCCTGCGCCTCACGGGATGTAATCTTCTCTATTTGCTCCTGTCGCTGGGGTTTGAGCTGACCCTTAGCAACACCCCTAATCGTGGCCTTGCAGCCTCCCACTGATCCCTCGTTGGCCAGAAAGTATTGCTTAAGCTCCCGTCCCACCACCTTCCGAAACTTCTTATCCTGAAGGAACTAAGCATTTAGCCTCCACGTTTGAAGCATTAAAGGGGGAGGGGAGGGACCTGTGTCAAGCATCACTGGGGAGTGATCAGAGATGCCCGAGGGAGAATGGAAACATCCTGGATCATGAGAAAGTCAGTCCAGGGGGCAAAACATGTCAATACGCGCTTGTGTGTGATGGGTTGCAGAGGTATGTGTAAACTGCCGGGAATGTGGGTGCCAGACACATCACACATCCCAAAACCCCAAAGATTCAGACCAGGATGTCAGTTGTCGTGACTGCGCAAGTTGACCAGGGGAGGGAGGACCGGTCGTGTAGAAGTCGGGGTAGGAGACCGCATTAAAGTCACCCCCGAGGAAGGTGTGAGAGGCAGGGACGCTAGCAGGTCGACCGATTAGGCCAGGGTCAGTGTCAGTGTTAGCAGTGAAGGAGGGGAATAGAGTGATACAAGATTGATGGTGCCACTTTTCAGCTTGCCACTCAAGGCCACGATGGTGCTTTGGATTTCATGGATGACTAGCCCGGTCACGAGAGGGAGGGACCGCTTCACCACGATCGCCACTCCAAGCGAATCCTGTACGAAAGTGGCTCTATATATACTGGACCAAAGTAAGGTACAGTGTGTAGAGTCTACAGTCCCCAGAGGTTTGGCAGAGGTTTAAGGTAGATATAACCTTACTCCCTATTAGTGGTAGCTTGGTCTAGCAGTAAGGCAGAATCAGAGGACAGTGTAAATCATTGTTGTACACACTCAGTCAGCAAATGGTCTCTCACACTCAAGAACTGAACTCTAGGCCAATTGTTTTGTAGCATAATATATATTTGTATTTTAGAACCAACAAGGTATCAAAATATACTTACTCAGAATGAATTACTTTAGTTTAAATACTTTGCAACTAGGCAATAGTCTTCTAAGTACAGTAGTTGCAGGTGTTGCAATGGGCAACACAATTTCAAACACAATGCAACATTGAGCTCAATGGCAATTTCTAGTTAAATGCAATTAATTACTTTATGGATTACTTTTCTAACCACAGGACTGGATCCTAGATTCAGTCCTCGGACATCTCCTGTAAACAGTTGAGTAAAAGCGGTTTGGTTACAGTAGTGATGTTTTAAGGAATATTATTGTATTTTAAAGTTAACACTAAAACTTTTTCTCATAGAATCACCAATGTTATCCTACGGGAGGAAATTCACTTAGCAGGCAAGTAGTGTTTTTGTTACTTTTTCTTACTCAGTGGATCCTGGATCCAGCACTGGTGCATCTCCTGTAAACAGTTGAACGAATGCGTTTAAGTCATACAGGCGATTTTTAAGGAAGTTTTGTAGTTTGTGAAAATGGACACTTAGAAACTTTTCTGGTGAAAACCAGACAATGGGTTCGGTTCCTATGGAAGGAAATACAAGTTACTGGTAAGTACTGTTAAAATAACTTTTCAGGGTCAGGGCTGTGCTAAAAGGTGCAGCACTGGGTTCTCATGATAACAGTTGAGTAAATCGGAATTTGTTCAGTTGATTTTAGGTGAATATTTTAAAGTTTCAAAACTACACACTTAAAGAATTTCCAAGTGAAACCAGTCAATGTTACCCTATGGAGGAAAAGTGAGTTATCAGCTTTGAGGTAAGTTCTCGTCTGGCAGAGTTAAGGTCCCAGGCATAGACTCTGGTCTCCCATGGTCAGGTAGGTACAGGTGGTACACCCTCAGCGGATCAGGGGCAGCCGGGTACAGATGAAGTTAGGCCCAATGTTATCCAATGAGAGGCAGGGGGCCTGTAGTTGGTGGCTGCTGGCTAGCAGGCCACATGGCTGTGGGAGCAGGGATCCTGGTCACTTGTAAGGGGAAATGAGGAAGTGGATTAGGACAAAGGTTGCACTGCCAGGGCTACTCGGGTGCTTTTGAGCTGTGTGTCGCTCAGTGTTATTCAATGGAATTCTTGGATGGTGAACAAAGGCTGCAGGCTCTGGGACGGAGACTCTTCATGAGCGACCAACACTTCGAGGAGTTAGTTGGGATCTTGGAGGATAGGTAGACACTCAGGAGTTGGGGGGCGCTGGGTACAGGGGTGTCTTTGCACGTCGGGAAATCTTACCCTCTGCTGGTCGCGGTTGGAGGGGTCTCCTGTTGTGAGACTACAGGTGTCGTCTGGGTCGTCGAGGAGGGTCCTTGTGCACTGGATTTCAGGTCACAATTGCCATGGGGACGTCCTCGGGGTCTTTGTCCACTCGGGCATATGCCGGGATAGGCAGGTGCAGAGTGAGCGGAATTTGTGGTTCCTGGCTGGCACCAGGGGTGTTGCTGTTTCAGCAGAACCACTGCTCATGGGAGTCCCTGTCTTCAAGAGGTTCAAGGCAGGCAGGTCCTCTGGGGTTTTCAAGATTGCTGTCCGCAGGAGACGCTGGGATTTAGCAGGAGCAGGGTCAAGGAACAGGTAGGGCTGGGGCCCAAGTCAGTTGGTGTTGTCCTTGTTAGCAGCTGCACGGCAGGTCTTCTTCTTCTTGATCTTCTTTCTTCTTTTCAAATCGGGATCTGAGGAAGGAAGGTTGAGAGTGCCCCTAAATACTAAATTTAGGGGTGTTACAGGTTGGGGAAGGGCATAGACCAATAGGTCCCTGTCCTGGGGTGAGTACACCCCCTATCCTGCTCCTCTCCTCTGGGAGCGGGGCAGGAGCCTATCTCTGATTGGGCAGAGCTTCCCATCCTCAAGATGGCCGGGGCCCGGAGTTGTGCTTCCTCGCCTCTCCCACCTGAGGGGTGGAGTGGCACAAGCTGGCACACACCCTTTCCTATCATGGAGTTTCCCGCCAGTCTTCCTGACAGAGTGGGGGTCAGAACCAGTGGGGGCCAGTTGCTGGGTACAGCAAGTGGTCTGGAGAAACTCACAAGGGCGGCATGCCTTTGAAGCCTCCCCTGCCCATCCAGGGGTAGGAGACTTATCACCTCGCCCAGGACGTGCATTGTTGCAGGCCCAGGAGAGCGGATGGCTCTCCACCCAGGTGTCCAGCAACCAGCAACATGTCTGCTGTGTGGCAGCCTAGGCAGCCTCTCAGACCAGATGTGGATTGTAGGCTAGGTTCAAGGGGTTACTCTAAGTTGCCCTCTGTCGTGCATTTGGCATTAAATCCCACACTGGCATCAGTGTGGGCTTAATGTTCTGAAAAGTTTGATATCAAACTTCTCAGTCTTCAGTGAAGCCATCCTGGTGCTGTGGAGTTCGTAATGACAACCTCCCAGCGCCATATACTATTAATGGCAGCACTGCACTTACAGTGACCGGTAATGGCCCTGGCTACTGTAGGGCCACAAAGCTCATGGACCTGTACCCACACCTCTGGCATAGTGTACCCAGCTAGAGGGGTGACTGATGGATGCCAGTGCAGTGTGTTTGTGGGCATGGCACACTGGGATGTGTGCCAGGTCTACTCTTAGTTCTGCACCAAGACACTCAGCCTGCAAAGGTAGTGTGTGTGTCGGGGTACAGGACGCCTAAGGGTGGCACTATAAGTGCTGCAACCCTTAGGGGTCTTCTCTGCTCTGGGTACCTAGGGTACCATTTACCAGGGGCTGACAAGTGACCAGAGATGCCAATTGGGTTTTAGTTTCCACACAGTTTTAGGGAAGGAACATAGGCCCTGGGCACCTGATTGGCAGGAGAGTTATGACTGCTTCCAAATCGCCGCCGGCTGCCTTGCCGCTGTCGAGGGGTCGTTGAGATCTTACCATTCGACGTCTAGGAGGTCGACGTCGGGAAAGGTCGACGTCGACACGACGTCGAAGGTCGTAGACACGACGGCACGGAGGTTCGCCGTTGACTAGACGTCAAGAAAGATCGACGTCGAACTCTACGCCCAAGATCGCAGTCCGGTCAGACCATCAAAGTCTCTTCCTCAGAACCAAAACCTTCACCCAGGGCAAGATCTCCTGCCAGATCACATGATCTTCAGCACCGTCAAGAACACCGGCCAGGCCAAGATCTTTCCCAAAGCCATGATCTCCTTCTAGACATCTGTCTAGGTCCAGGGGTCGACACATCCATCATCACAACAGGCCCCATAAGAGAGGACGCACAAGATCTCCGACGTGGTCCTCTTCTACGAGATCTACGGTCCGGGACTATTCTCGGACCTTCTCTTCTACTCCTCCTTCACGATTCTCACCTGTAGATGATATCGCGATCTTTACGGATGTGCTGGGTAGGGGAGCAAAGAAGCTTAACATCTCTCTGCACACCCCTGTGGTACCCACTTCAGTAATCTTTGATACCCTACATCAGCGGACAGCTCACAGACCTCTGCTGCATCTGGTTCCTGGCTTCATTGAACCGGCTATGGCTACCTTCCTCATACCTGCGAGGGTGGGGTTCGAGGCATGTGGGCTGCTGAATTCATATCTGTGCATAGATCGCCGCCTAGTGTTGGGTCCGGATGATTGCACATTGTTGTCCTGGAAGAGTCTTCGAAGTATCGTGAGATAGGTGGCTCCTCCCCTGGACTACAGTGCGCATGGGCATCGACTCCATCCTCAGATTGTTTTTTTTCTGCCATTGGGTTCGGATGTCTTTAATTCCCTCTTGTCGGAATCGATAGAAAAACTTTCTAAGACCAAAAGGTCTTTAGTCTATACGTCGGTATTGTTCTTGCGTTCGGCTTTACTCTTCTAGCTCGGCTCCGAGCCGGTTTCTGTACTTCTGCCTGCTCTCGGCACGGAAGGCCTAGTTGACACTCCTGACTTATCAACCATCCATCATGGACCGAAGTCCATTCAAGAGATGTCCGGTCTGTAACTCGAAGTACCCACACATCGACGTCCACCCGGTGTGCAACAAGTGTCTGTCGCTGGACCACGATGAGGCCCAGGTCGAGGGATCGCCTTCGGGCCTTACCCAAGACCTCGATATGGGTTCCACAGCCCCGCCTTCGGGCCCGGCCACAGACATTGTTACCGAGCCACTCCCTGGCAAAACGAAACCGAAAGTTAAACCTACGGTCTCGACGCCAGATACTGCACAGGTGCAAGTATCGAAACCGAAAGTGCGCATCGCTTTGGTCGGATCGACCGCTTCGGAGGCCTCGGCGCCGAAGAAACTGAAGATGGCTGTTGAGCCGAAAGGCCTAGTCAAGGGCGTCGAGACGAAGTCTGCCACGCCGAAGACTAAAGTAAAGGTGGTCGATACTGGTGCGTCGGCGCTGAAGTCGGTCAACGCCGGCAAAGGCCCTGTCGACCCGAGAAAAGCTATCGCCGACCCGAAGAAAACTCTCGGTGACCCCAAGAAGCGGCTCGATGGCCCGAAAGTCCTCTCTGCCCCACGTCCGCACGACCAAGCCAAGGGCGCTGCGCCCCGGAAGTCGACTCCAAAAGTGGCCTCAAAGGACTCGACGCAGAAAGCGACCTCTAAGGACTCCGCTGATCCGGCGCGTCCATCCGCCGCGTTCACCAAAAAAGTGGCGGACTCCCTGCAGTGCATCAGGGACGGCGCCGCGGCGGTCGAGCCTAAGGACCCCCGCCTGCGAAGCCTGTGGAAAAACCTGTTAAGGCGTCCACGCAGATCCACTTTACCTTGCCGCCTAAAACGGCGCCGAAGGCTTTCGCTCCTAAGTCAGTGGCCGGCGTGCCCAAAAAGGTCTCCTCGGCGCCGAAGGCGTCGGTGGTCCACGCCCCGCGACCTCGACACCCTTCGGAGGATGAGTGTCAGGAACACTTCATCGACGCCGAAACGGGCAGGCTTTCCCTTCTGAAGCGGAAAATCACCCCAGAACCTCAACTGGAGTCTTACAACATCCCTCTCAAGAAGGACTCTTCTTGCTCTCCGGTCTTGGTGGAACCCCTTTTCCTACTGAAGACTCTGCTGCTTTCAATGCCCTCATTGAACGGGCTGCTAACAATCACAACGTCCAGCTGCATGCTGACCCTGTGGTTGTGGATTTCCTTTTTGACACTTTTTCAGTATTGGAAAAGACTGTAAAAACTCTGCCTATGCTAAAAGGTGTTTTGAAGCATGCTGCTGAGATCTTCAAGGAACCTACCAGGGCAAGGGTGATAAACCCTAGGATTGACAAGAAATACAGGTCGGCGCCTACCGATCCTACCTACATTAAAGGACAATTGCCTCTGGACTCCCTTGTCGTCTCGAATGCCCGAAAGAGGGCCAATTCTCAGACTACGGGTGATGCTCCTCCCCCAGACAAAGAATCTAAGGTCTTTGAGGCTTCGGGAAGAGGGTAGCAGCACAGGCAGCCAATATATGGCGCATCTCTAACACACAAGCGCTTCTAGCGCGCTATGACAGGGCGCACTACGATGCACTAGAGACCCTGTTGCAACACCTGCCTGATCAATATAAAGAAGGGACTGAGATGCTGATCCAAGAGGGGAAGCTAATCTCCAACGCTTCCATTAAGTGCGCTCTGGACGCAGCCGATAACGCTGCACGAGCTATAAACACCAGTGTTATGCTTCGGAGGCATGCCTGGTTGAGAATCCCTGGATTTAAGCCAGACATCCAAACCACCATCCTGAACCAAACGGTTAACCCAGATCACCTGTTTGGCCCAGAGGTTGACACCACCCTAGAAAAAATGAAAAAGGACACTGACACTGCAAAATCCATGGGTGCCTTACAGTCCCAGCAGTTTCGGGGTGGGTCCTTTCGTCGCTCCAACACTAGAGGTTCTCAAGGGGTCAGCTTTCCCAATCCACGCAATACTACAAGAGCAACACCCAGACTACTTATGCCAACAAGAGTCGAGGTGGATATCGCGGCAACAGCGCAGAGGACGTGGCAACACTAGCTCCAGGTCCTCTACCACCAGCAAAACGTGACGCCTTGTCACTGCCCCCCGACCACACAACACCGGTCGGGGGGGGAGACTCCAGCAGTTCCTGCCCGTCTGGAAGTCCATCACCACGGACAGGTGGGTCAGAAAACTTATCCAATACGGTTACTGTCTGGAGTTAACATCCACTCCACCCAACATGCCCCCAAGACACCGTCCTATGTCTGACGAGCACTTGCACTTATTGCAGCAGGAGGTCACTGTCATGCTGCAAAAAGGGGCAATAGAGCTCGTGCCTATGCAGGAGAGAGGCACAGGGGTCTACTCCCTGTACTTCCTAATACCAAAGAAGGACGGGTCCCTCAGGCCCATTCTAGACCTCAGGCCCCTCAACTACTACATCCTGTCGGAGCACTTCCATATGCTGACCCTGCAGCAAGTGCTCCCGCTGCTCCGGCAGGGGGACTTTCTCGCAACTTTAGACCTAAAGGATGCGTACTTTCACATTCCACTGCACCCTTCACACAGGAAATACTTCAGGTTCACCATCCAAAACCAGCACTACCAATTCAAGGTTTTGCCCTTCGGTGTCACCACGGCACCCAGGGTGTTTACGAAGTGCCTGGCGACAGTGTCGGAGCACCTAAGGAGACAGAACATTCACGTCTACCCCTATCTGGACGACTGGCTCATCCAGGCAAAGTTGGCCCAGCAGTGCGCCGCTTACGTGTCCCACACCATTCACCTCCTTCACTATCTGGGATTCTCACTGAATTACCCAAAGTCCCACCTCCAGCCTGCCCACATACAGCAGTATCTGGATGTGACCATAAACACTCTGGCAGCCACAGCACAGCCGAGTTCAGTGAGGGTCAACAGCATTCAATCGCTGATACAACGATTCAAACCCCAACACTCGCTTCCAGCACGAGTGTTCATACAGTTGATAGGCATGATGGCCTCCTGCATCTCCATAGTCCCGCACGCGAGACTACATATGCGTCCGCTTCAGGAGTGCCTAGCACGTCAGTAGACTCAGGCTCACGGGCAGTTGAAAGACCTAGTGTTGGTGAGCGGTCGGGCATACAACTCTCTGCATTGGTGGAATCCATGAAACCTTTGCAAGGGACGACCGTTCCAGGAGCCTGTGCCACAGATCATCCTGACAACGGACGCTTCTCTCCAGGGATGGGGAGCTCATGTACTCCATTACAGTGTGCAGGGACTATGGACGCAACAGCAACGAAAGATGCACATCAATGTTCTGGAACTGATGGCAATCTTCATGGCACTAAAGGCCTTCAAAGTACATCTGTGCAACAAGGTCGTATTGATTCGGACGGACAACATGACGACCATGTACTACATTCAGAAGCAGGGAGGGACACTCTCCACAGCTGTCTCACCTGGCTCAGAGCATGTGGAAGTGGGCCATTCAGAGGAACATCTTCCTCATGGCAGAACACCTCCCGGGCAAGGACAATCAGATGGCAGACCTGCTCAGCAGGTACAGCCACCAAATGCACGAGTGGGAGATGCATCCATCAGTACTCCACCCGTACTTCCAAGAGTGGGGTCATCCAGAGATAGACCTGTTTGCCACAAGGGTGAACGCAAAATGCGGAAGCTTTGCCGCCAGGTTTCCACACCCACAGTCGCAGGGCAATGCGATATGGAAGAACTGGTCAGGCAAATTTGCGTACGCTTTTCCCCCAGCGCCTCTGATGCCGCCGGTGGCACGCAAACTCAGGCAGCACTCTGACTCTCATCCTGGTTGCTCCAACGTGGGCTCGCCAACCATGGTACACCACGTTTCTAGAACTGTCCGTGGTACCGCATCAGAGGCTACGCCTCACACCCAGCCTTCTGACGCAGAGCCATGGCGACATTCAGCATCCAGATCCGCAACAGCTCAAACTGGCGATCTGGCTCCTGAGGTCTTAGAGTTTGGCTACCTAAACTTGCCTCCTGATTGTATGGACATCATCCGGGAGGCAAGGAAGCCCACCATAAGAGCATGCTATGTGGCTAAGTGGAAGCGGTTTGTCATTTATTGTGCAGACCACAACATTAACCCGCTAGATGCATCTATTCAGAACATCATTTGTTATCTTTTCCATCTGTACAAATGTAATTTGGCCTATGCTTCCATTCGCATACATCTATCAGCAATGGCTGCTTATCTCCAAAACAGGCGGCACCTCTCACTTTTCAGGGTGCCTGCCATTAAGGCCTTTCTAGAAGGACTCAAGCGAGTCATTCCTCCGCAGACTCCACTAACCCTAAATTCCTTCCTAAGGTAGTGTCTCAATTCCATATTAACCAGACTATTGAATTACCTGTGTTCTTCCAAAATCCTGAGTCATTGGTGGAGAGAATGCTCCACACCCTTGACGTCAAAAGGGTCCTGATGTATTACATTGATCAAGGATTTTTGAAAAACTTGAACAACTCTTTGTTGCCTTTGCGCCACAACACAAAGGTAACCCCATTTCCAAGGCTGGTATAGCCAGGTGGATCGTTAAATGTATTCAGATCTGCTATCTGAAAGCCAAGCGTACTCTCACCATTCCACCAAGGGCCCACTCCACCAGAAAGTTGGGGGCCTCCATGGCTTTCCTTGGAAATATTCCTTTGGAAGACATATGTAGGGCAGCCACATGGTCTACCACACACACATTTACAAAGCATCATTGTGTTGATGTGCACTCCAAACAGCAGGCAGCTGTAGGGCAGGCTGTTAAAACACTTTTCCAAACTGCTGCAGCTGGCACGGGCGGCCGCCGTTAATGGAGGGACTGCTATGTATTCTATGCAGAGATATGAATTCCGCAGCCCACATGCCTCGAACCGAATATGCTACTTACCAGTATGCATCTGTTTTTGGCTTGTAGGGCTGCTGACATTCATATCGCCCGCCCTCCTCCCCGGCGCCTTTAGCAGCTGCAGATTTCACATATACTTCTAGCATGGTAAACATTTACTTAGTTTCACTCCATCTTGGCCACAATGGCTAAAAACAATCTGCGCATGGGCATCGACTCCATCCTCACTGTAGTCCAGGGGAGGAGCCACCTATCTCGTGATACTTCAAAGACTCTTCCAGGACAACAATGTGCGATCATCCGGACCCAACACTA
The DNA here is from genome assembly GCF_964263255.1 of Lissotriton vulgaris. Classification (NCBI taxonomy): domain Eukaryota; kingdom Metazoa; phylum Chordata; class Amphibia; order Caudata; family Salamandridae; genus Lissotriton; species Lissotriton vulgaris. The sequence goes on along the minus strand of NC_141685.1, from coordinate 2,119,545,268 downwards.
GGCGGCGATCTATGCACAGATATGAATGTCCGCAGCCCTACATGCCAAGAACAGATGCATACTGGTAAGTAGCATATTCGATTCAGATGCACAGGCTAATGCCCAAATTGGACAGGCCTCTTTGAGAAATGTATTTACATAATTGCAATTGGAATGTGAAGTTTATGCATGTCTTACTGTATACTTGCTCATCCGCGAGACTTTGGGTATGAGCTTGCTAATCTATTCATAGATTATGACTATCGCTGAGTATCCCCTGGATGAGAAGGATTAGTTACTTACCTGTAATCCTAGTTCTCATCCAGGGGTATACTCATCAGTCATAAGCTCCCACCCACCTCCCCGGACGAGCATAATCCTAAAGTTATGAGATGTTTCTATGGATTTACTCAGGTGGTGTTCACCTCCAAAAAGAACTGATCCAACTGCCACCTGTGGTGCATCTTGGGAGCAGGGGATCGCCTTCAGATCTTAAAGGCACAGTACCCCTACTCTAATGCCTTAAAGGCAAGCTGTCCGTTTTTCTTTGTTTTCTTTATACTCTACTGCAGCCTACTGGCAAATGCCTGCAATTACATGTTTTCCTATGGCAATAAAGCATTGTTTTATGCAAATGTTTACTCCTCTCTTCCTTCCTTGAAGGTTGGGAGAGTACAACTTTGTGTATGCTAATTTATGTAATTTTGTGGCATGTTTGCCAGTTTGGAAATGTTCTAGGCTGCAAATGTTTTCACATATGTATACATATATATTTATATGCATTTTCTATATGCTCCGGGATCCCGCATGGGTGGGGATTATTCATAGATTATGACTGAGTATACCCCTGGATGAGAACTAGGATTACAGGTAAGTAACTAATCTTTGTGCAGGATGGGTATGATTTATTTGGCCTCCCAGAGGAGCTCGCTCAATGCGCAGCCATCTCTCTCTGCATCAAAATCTGCTACGTGTTGGTCCCGTAGCAACCCTTGAAAGACTTGTCAGCCCATTCCTCCAGAGCAAAGCTGCTATCACTGCATTGGCATGCAGAGTACCTGCCTTTAACATTTGCCAGGCTGCTGCGTTGCATTGATGTGTGGCTGAATTCCCACCTCGCAGTCAGGCCAATGTCAAGAAGTGGCGCACTGTGAGGCAGTGGTAGCAGGCTGTAATGTGCCGTGCAAGACTTCTGGGTCTGATTTTAGGCCAAACCATGCCGGAGCTTGATGCAATGCACAATCCATCTGGAGAGGTCACTCCCCGCATTCATAAAGCATTACTGTCTTGACAGCCATTTCCGTTGAAATGGGCTCTTAGCCTGGTCTGTTCTTAATGACTGTTTGGTGTGAGCTGGTTCAGGAGGTACTACTTTCAGATGTATTCAAAATCTGAGGAATATTGAGTTAGAAGTATGTATCCGAAGTTATTTACCTTTGCTCTCCATATACCGCCTTCTTGTAGATACTCTAGTTATCCCGAGATTCCTCACTGATCCTCCCGCCTCTGCTTTCTCTGAACTGGGTTTTATTTTCTAATAATGTCCCAAATATTGAGCTCTGCATACTGGTCAAAGCCAATTTGACATTGTTCTCTGCATCTTGTGCGTGGTTAAGCCTAGACAGCAGCTGGCATATTATGATGCTCTGTCACTTCTGGAGTGGAATCAAATCTGTGCAGAGCCGTACAATACCACCTACAGGCGCATTAGGGTACTGGTAAAGATTTTCCAGATCCAGTCTGACACCTGGGAAAAATTCAAAAGATGAGGAATCGGTCATTAGATAAAACAACGTGAAAGAGCATTACCGAAGGTAATAACCATGTTTGTCAGTCACTCTGGGTTTCCATCCTGATACCGTGCTGTATTCAAAGAGGTATGTTGATGTATGAAAAATATGGTGAGCCTCCTTTTCAATAAAGTAATTGTTCTGATCTTTTTTGTAACTGTTATACCTGCATTTCATAATTGTAGTCTCTTTCTGTCAGTGGTTAATGTGGTTGAAAGTATGAATTTTTATTTTCAGTTGCAGCCATCCCAGATATATTGTAGTATGTCACTTCTTAACAGTGTTGCATTGGTACCATATTGTTTCATAAGCCTATTTATCTCTGACGTTCCCACTTATGTTTCAGTGTTCTGGCATGTTGTCCGCTCAGATTTCAGTGAGGACTGTACAGATAAATGAAAATATCAACTTATTCTTCATTGCTGCCAATGTTTACCTGCCACAATCTATGCACTGAAATTTCATTACACTTTTTTCTTCTCAAGGTTTAGTCCCTATTTCCGAACAAAGGAGAGACTGTATCTCAGTTCAGTGTCCTACAGTAATATGATTGAACCAAAAAAGTGTTTTTGCCGTTTTGATTTGACCGGAACATGCAATGATGATGATTGCCAGTGGTGAGTCAATGTCCATGCATTATACTTATATATACTAATTACAAATTGTCCTAAGTGAAATTGTTGCAGTGTTGCACTTTTTGTAATGGTTATTATGATGAGAGTACTTGGGTACAGTTATTGGTACATTTTTTAATGCTATCGAGACTATCCGAAAGCACAAGGTGTCTGGTTGCAGAAGACCTATTCTGGGCTTATCAAGAACTTGCAGAGGCATACATCCCCCTCCCCCATTGTTTACCATTGGTTGGCTTCATTGACACTAATTTCCTTGATTCTTATTCGCTGGCTGCTCACTTTTAGGGAATTATTTAATTTTTGGTTAAGCATGTCAGAATGCATGTGTGCTCCACCTGTCTCCCTCTGATGGTCATCTCCTTCTCTCTCAAAGTCCCTCCACGCTCTGTTTCTTCTTTTTTCACGGCTGATAACTCTCTTAACAGTTATATTTTTTCTCAACATCCCCCCTTGTGCTCTGTGTTGCTGTCTTCCTCGTGTTTCTTCCAGCCTCCCTGTGTTGCTGTCGTCTTGTACTTCTCCCCAGACTGTGTTGCTCTCCTTCATGCCCAAGCCCACTCACTGTTCCCCCCCCCAACCTGCTCCCCAACCCTCTTTTGCCCACCTCACCTCCGTCGTGATGATGCATCCACATACCTACAGAATGACGGTACTACTAACAGCGGTTGCATCATCTTCCTTTCTTTTTATTTGTCAATGAAAATACGACCGGCAAAAAACATTTATTTTTCCCAGTGCTGTATGCTTTGCCAGTACTTCTTAAAGCAGGTTGCTTTTGGAGAGCTCAACAGTGTGGTTGGCCCGGATAGCTGCTAAACAGCTACTAGTTTGTAAGTAAATAAGGAGTAGGGATATTTACTGCTAGTAAATTGAAACCAGTGAGAACAGCAGTCACTAATGGTCTTTTAGTTACTTTGTGCCTTATGAAAACTGAATTTAATCTGTTTCTTTGAAGGTTGACCTTCACCAATAACCTGACACAAATTTTTAATAAAAAAACAAACTTATGTTGCTTTGTTGGCTCACTAGTGACGAGCTCAAAAAGCACTTAATCGTTCAGGCATATGTAGAGCAAAAAATTAAATAATGAAAAATCAAATTGTCACTGAATTAATGTGTTCAGCAGCATGAATCTTTTCTGGATTCACATTCTGTACATTATAATTGGGTGAGGAATTCTTCAAGTTTTTTTGTTGTTTTTGTGGGATTGCCATAGGCCGCCATTTGGTAGTATGCCCAGCCCCCTCAAAAATCAGATATGTGCCCTGGAAATTCCCATGTGTGGTCGCCATTTTAACATTTCTTTCAGCCATTGGGTCTGGATGCCAAACGGAGTAGATCTGATGGAATTGTAGCAAATTTGGCAAATCCTCAAAATCAAACCACAAGGACACTAACCGGTTCCCAATACAAAATTATGACTGGGACAAGAATGCGTGGTCTGAGAATGCACATAGCAGGAGGCGTGAGGGCAAATGGGGAGAATACCTCATCTAGATTCTATCACAAATACCAACACAAATTGAGCAGACTGATCCACACAAAATATGCAATCTCTGGCTTCCAAGGGAGCACTGCACCGAGAAGTGTGGTCTCGAGAGTTCCAATCAAAACCTCTGAAGTATATAGAAAAGTAATGCTGGACACATTACGCAATGATGGAGGCAAAAATGAAACCACCATCACTCAAAAATCTGGGGTTGCCCAGCGAAGAAGAAACAACAAAAGAAATCTTGCTGGATCAGATGCTGAAGAAAGGTGATTGACATCGATAGACTAGAGGCAAAAAGGAAATTGTTGATATAAGCACACCCTAGGAAGCAACACGAGGTTACCACGCAGCTGAAGGGTGCAGACTCTCACTGCTCCTGATAAAGAAAGTAAGTGAATGGAGATGGTGAGAAACATTGTCCATTCAATGGAGAATCGGCAACTTCACTGCACTCCTCAATTGCAGTTGTCACCAGCAGTGGGTGGAAATTGTGGAATTAAAGCAGACAAAAAGGCCAAAGCAGGAGGAAAAAACATTGCCAACACCTGCCTCAAGTTAGCCCGTGACCCAACCGATGCAGGCAGCCTACAAATATGTGCTTGAAAAACCTTGCAAAGTCAACCTTGGGTATAAGCCCTTCTGCATTAACGTTCCTTTAACAGTTGACACTCAATTTGGGGTGGTGGTGAATGAGGCATTACAGCAAATACAGGAGAATGAAACAGCGAGGCAGTCAGAAGTCTTCAGTTTCTAGGAGCTTTTAAAAGTGAAGGGTATCCAGGCAGAGGAGTAGAGGACATTTCTAGTACAGAACCCCCACAACCAGCATTTAACTATCCATCAACTGCACAAAGTACACAATCACAATGGCAATACTGTTCATGACTGTCCTTTTGTGGGAGAGGTAAAGGTTGAGGACAAGCCCCAAAGTCCTGGGGGCCTGTAGCCATGTGACTTAACATATTCACCCCTAGCTCATAACATCCGTAGGGGGCAGGATAAGGGGATTGGTCCACAAGAGTTAAAACTTCTCTAACACACCGAAGCTCCATATAACAGAGAATGGGAATTGCATTGTGCTGCTCAAAAAGCCCACCAACAATTCCACCAATACCAGCCAGGGAAAATACACTCCATAGAGTAGATACTCCACCTAACAGGAAGTAAAGGCTCTGATTAAAAAAAAAAATGAAGCAAAAACAAGGAGAAGATGGACGGCGCGTTGAAACTTTTCTCACACTAGCCCCCTGTCACAGATCTGGGTTGAATCCATCATTGTTCTTTAGCTCATTTCGCCACTCGAGTAATGACCTAGATATATTCAAATTACTCTGGACCCTGTGCCTCATGGAACAATCCAGCCTGAAAGACGCTGCCCGTCTCTGCCCGGATATTACATCAGTGGAGCCTTATATACCCCTCCCGGCACGCTGAGGTCAGTTTTCTTCTTTTCCGCGTCCCAGCGCGGATCCTGGAAAACCAGCAGTTTCTTGGCCTGGTTTATGGGCCTTCTACGACACCCTCTGTGTCGTGGGAGCAGTGTGCAATGCCTTCCAGCTTTAAGGCTTGTGAAGCCTGTGCACCTCATTTTGTATGTGGTGCCTTGGTGTGCACCACATTCCGAAGACTGTGACTCCTGTCAGAGGATGAAACCAAAGTCCTTTCGGGAGAGTCGCATGAAGTTGCTGGCCGCACGGGTGTCTGGCCAGGCTCCCTCCCGTCGCCGCTCTTCTCTGCATCAGGCTTGTTCCCGAGGTCGCTACCGCGACCGCTGTGCAACAGGTAAGCGTAAGCACAGCAGTCGCTTACGGAGATTTTCCTTCACTGTACCTGCCGCTGCCACCCATTCCTTTCACACTGCACGGGGTGTGGGCACACTACAGCCTCATTCTCCGTACCCACCCTTTCCGCGTGTTGTGGCAACGAGTGCCCAAATGTAGGCTTGGTCAAAGGCGCTCTAGGCTTGTTTTGAGTTGCCCCCTCTCCCTTTTGCGCTTTTGGGTTCCATAGAGGTAGCTGGCACTCATGCCGGGTCTTCGTCTGCAGACGTTTCCCCGGCACCGGCTGTGTGCATTTACTCCGATTCAGGATCCGACACAACGCCAGCGAGCCAGGGCCCAGAGCACAGCCCACCCAGACAGTACGCACATAACCCTGTGCGGCGTCCTACGCCGGCGACGCCAGGGTCGACGCCGGCTCCCTCTAGGCAGGTTGCAGTGGGCTTGGCGTCGGTCAGCGTCCAAGTCGAGTACTCTTTGGAGGTCGTTGACATCTAGGTAACTCCATTGTGGAGTTGATCGGCGCTGAATCACCTTCCCTTGGTGGTTGCTCCCCCCGCCTCCTTGGGCGGCAATGGGTCTCTACTGCGTCGTCCGCTGACGTCGGTGCTACCACTTACACCTCCTCACTTGAAACCTGATGTTTCCCTGGACTCTCCTGATCAAGGAGCCCTGGTGTAAGTACCCTGTGTCACCTGACCTTTGGGCCAGACTCTGGATCCTCCACTGTTCATGTCCAGTGGTATAATTAGCCTTCAACCGTCTCCTACTGACAGTTTATCTCCTACACTGATGGCAACTGAGTCTAGTGCTGCCTTCGCATGCACTATTCATGAGGCGGTGGCTGTGCTTGGCTTTTAGCCTCCTATGGTGCCTCTTCTTTATGATCCTTTGTTTTATCTGCTCCATTTGGAGCCTATCGAAGTAGAACCTTTGCTGCCCTTCGGAGACTCTTTACTAGACATCCTGCGTGGCACATGGTCCAGACCCTCTTCAGGTGTGACCTTGTTAATAGTGCTAATTCTCGTAGGCACCGCCCTGCCCTGGGTGATCCTCTTTGTCTCTTCACCCAACAGCTCAGGGACTAGTTCAGGCGGCTTTTAATTTAAATTTTTCACCCTCTTTGCCTCTGTTACCTCCCACCAGGGAGTCTAGGTGGCTGGATGATTGTGCTCGCCTGCTTTTCACCTCTGCCAGCGCAGGCGCTCGGGCTTTAAATGCGGCCTGTTTGCACGTGCATCCTTAGCTCTTTGGGACTCAGTTGCTCACCTTCTCCATTCTATTCCAGAAGGTCAGCGAACAGAATTGCTTTGTCTACTCTTGCATGGTAGAAGCATGGAACAATTCTCCCTCAAGTCATCCCAGGATGCAACTGACTCTATGGGACTGGTCCTTGCTCTCGTTGTGGCTTTACGCCGCCATGCTTGGCTGTGCGGCAGTTGCTTCCCAGATCATATTCGGGATGCCCTCAGATCTTTCGTTCAATGGAGTGGTTCTTTTTGACCGCCAAGCGGATTCGGCGGTCACCTGTCTTTTGTCAGGGCTGCCATAAATCTTGCCCTATTCTCTGCCTTATTTTTGGGCACCCAACTTAATGCTCAGGTTGGGTTTAGTGTCCGGTTACTGTTCATGGCTGTTTTGCCATCTCTGTTCGTTCGGCACAGCCGTTTGGCTGATTCTCTTCTTTTCAGTCCTAATAGGGATTAGCCTTATCCTATGTGGTGTATTTGATGGCATTGGGTTCTGCCTTTGCCTTGCGTAGTCTGGGCGTGTCTTGTGCTTTTGTACTATCGTCATCTTGTGCCCATGGATGGCATTCTGCCAGTACTGTCACTTGTGTCTTCTGGTACCGGTTTCATCAGGGTGCTGAGGGTGTAACTTGAGTGCATCCTTAACCCTGGGGGAGCCCCGAGTCAACCCCCAGAACCTCAACTCTCGCTACCAAATACTTAACTCAAAACCGATAACACTATGTTCGAGGCATAAAAGCTGCAGATCTCACACTGTGCATTAGATCGCCACCTGGTGTTGGGCTCGGATGATTGCATGTTGTTGTGGTCTTTGAAGCAGTCTTTGTAGTCACGATAGGTAACTCCTCCCTTGGATGATAGTGCGCATGGGCATCGACTCCATCCTTGGATTGTTTTTCGCCATGATGGGGAAAGATGGAGTTTGTAGAAATAGAAAAAAGGGATGTCCATATGTGTGTATCTAATTAAGATAGAACTGGACTCTACTTCACCAGCTCAATTTCAGCCGTCTACACGGGTTGTTGGGCCTACCCAAGCCGTGAGGCCTACACCTCATGGAAAGGACGCCATTCAAAAGATGCCCCGAGTGTGGAGCAAAATTTCCACACCGTGACCATCACAAGGTCTGTAACCTGTGCTTATCGCCAGAACATGACGAATCCAGCTGCACAGCCTGTGCATCCTTTCGATCGAAAAAGACCATTTGAGATCGGAGGGCCCGTCGACGCGATATGCAGAGATCAGCTCCGGAACCAGTGGATATCTTCGTAGGTCCATGCGTCCCAGAAGAAGATTCCGATCTCCAGATCTTATCCGAGGCAGATGACTCCGATGACTCCATACTTTCAGGTCAAAGCGTGAGTACCACTGCCCCTACCCCAGCCCAAACACCAAAATTCTCCTTCTACTCCTCCTTCCTTTAAATATTTCACCTCAAAATTCTCCTCCTCATTCTCCACCACATACACCTCCTCAGGATGTTGATGATGAGTATAGCATGGGGGAGGGAGAGACCCAGATGACCCTTTTCCCTACACAACTTCACCAGACTGGGAGTATCCTAACCCACAGGATGTACCAGATATTCCTGACCCACATATATATCCATCTAAACCTTCTCCTCCAGAAGACAATATTGCGTTTGGACACTTAATAAGGCTGCCATCTATCACAATGTCACCATGCATCCAGATAAGGCAGAGGAAGATTTTTTATTAGACACTTTTGAACACTCCCAAAAATCTGTGCAAATACTGCCAATGATTAAATGAGTCATTAATCATGCACTAGAAGTGTTTAAAGATCCTGTTGGAGCTAGAATCATAAACCCAAGGATAGAGAAAAAGCACAGAGCGGCTCCTGGGGACCCTGTGTGAGAAAGTGGCTTTATATATGCTGGACCAGAATAAGGTTCAGTGTTTATAGCGTCCACAAATCCCAGAGGTTAAAGCCAGGTGTGACCTTACTCTCTAAAGTGGTAGATTGGTCGAGCAGTAAGGCAGTACCAGAGGACAGTGTAAAGCATTTGTTGTACACACTCAGCCAGCAAAAGGTTTCACACTGGGGTCTCAACTCAAAACAGGTAAGTAATTACATTTCAGTATTTCGTATGATTTTTAAAGAATATTTCTAGTTTTCAAAAGTAGACACTTGGAAGATTTTTCGAGTCAAACCAGTCAATGTTATTCAATGGCAGGTAAGTGAGTTACCTGGTGAGTACTAGACTGGTGAAGTTGTGGTTCTGGGCATAGACTCAGGGGTCCCCCAGGGTCAGGTAGGTACAGTTGGTTCACCCTCAGCGGCGCAGGGGCGGCCGGGTGCAGAGTTGGTTGGGCCCAATGTTATCCAATGGGGGACATGGGGCCTCCAGTTGGTGGCTGCTGGCTAGCAGGCCACGTGGCTGTGGATGCTAGGCTCTTGGTCACTTCCTCAGGGCAAAGGGGGAAGCAGGATATGACCAAGGTGGCACGGCCAGCAGTACTCTGTAGGCTGGGTGAAGGGTGCTTTTGAGCCGTCGGGCACTCAATGTTATCCAATGGCAAATGTCAAAAGGGAACAAAGGCTGCAGGCTCCAGGGCGGAGACTCTCCAGGGGCTACCATCATGTCGAGAGGTAAGTTGGGATCTTGGAGCACAGGTAGGTACCCGAAAGGGAGGCACAGGGGGCTGTAGAGCGCTGGGTGCAGGGGTGTCTTTGGGTGTCGGAAAAGCTTACCCTCAGCTTGGCGGTCGGGGGGGCACCTGGTTCTGAGTCTGCAGGCTTCGTCTTGTTCGTTGGAGGGTCTTTGGGCACTGGACTTCGGGTCCCAGTCACCGGGGGGACGTCCTCGTGGTCTTGGATCGCTTGGGCTAGACTGGTGCGGAGTGGTCTGGTCCGGAGCTTCCTCGCTGGCACCAGGGGGGTTGTTGCAGCAGAGCCTCTGCTGATGGGAGTGCCAGTCTTTAAGAGGGTCAGAGCAGGCAGGTCCTCTGGGAGTCCCAAGGTTGCTGTCTGCAGGAGTCGCCGGGATTTAGGCTGGAGCAGGTTCCAGGATCGACAGGCCGTTAGGGCTGGGGCCAAGTCAGTAGTTGTCCTGTTAGCAGCTGCGCGGCGGGTCTTCTTGATCTTCTTTCTTCTTTTGGTATTGTGATCTGAGGAAGGAAGGTTCAGGGAGCCCCTAAATACTGAATTTAGGAGCGTTTACAGGTAGGGCAAGGGCAGGGACCAATAGGTCCTTGTCCTTGGGTGGGTACACCCCCCTAGCCTGCTCCTCTCCTTTGGGAGGGGGGCAGGAGCCTAGCTGGGATTGGACAGGGCTCCCCATCTTCAGGATGGCCGGAGCCCGGGGTTGTGCTTCACCTAGTCTCCCCCATCTGAGGGGTGAGGTTGGCACAGGCTGGCACACCCCCCTTCTGACATCCTTTTTCCCGCCAGTTTTCCCGCCAGAGTGGGGGTCAGAACTGGTGAGGGCCAGTTGCTGGGTACAGTAAATGGTCTGGAGAAGCTCACAAAGGTGGCATGCCTTTGAAGCTTCCCCCTGCCCATCATGGGGGAGGAGACCTAGCACCACGCCCAGGATGTCTATTGTTGCAGGCCCAGGAGACCGGGGGGCTCTCCACCCAGGGCTCCAGCGACATGTCTGCTGTGTGGCAGCCTCTAAGCCCAGACGTGGATTGTAGGTTACTTTTTCAGAAGGCATCTCTAAGATGCCCTTGGGTGCATTTTACATTAAATTCCACACTGGCATCAGTTGGGGTTTAATGTGCTGAGAAGTTTGGTATGAAACTTGTCAGTCTTCAGTGTAGCTATTATGGTGCTGTGGAGTTCGTAATGACAACCTCCCAGCACCATATACTCTTAATGGCATCACTGCACTTAGTGCCCAGGAATGGGCCTGGGTACTGTAGGGGCACAGGGCTCATGCACCTGTGCCCACACCTCTGGCATAGGGCACCCAGCTAGAGGGGTGACTGAAGTATGCCAGGGCAGTGGGTTCTGTGGTCATGGCACACAGGTGTTTGCCATGTTGACTCTTTGTTTAGTTCTGTACCTAGACACTCAGCCTGCAAGGGCAGTTTGTGGGTTTCAGGGTACAGGGCCCCTGAGGGTGGCACAATAAGTGCTGCAGTCCTCAGGGGTCTTCTCTGGTCACCATGCCCTCTGGACCTAGGTTACCATTTACTAGGGGCTGACAGGTGGCCAGAGATGGCAGGGCACACAGAAAAAGTGGGGGCATACCAGTGCAAGAAAGATGGCACTTTCTCACACCCTGCCTAAAATTAAAGGACAGCTACCTTTAGACTCCCTAGTAGTTTCAAACGCTAGGAAAAGAGCAAATTCCAAAACATCAGGTGAAGCACCACCTCCTGATAAAGAATCAAAGATCATAGACTCTAAAGGGAAAAGAATAGCTGCACAAGCTAGCAGTACATGGCGCGTTTCTAACGCACAGGCCCTCCTCGCAAGATACGACAGGGCTCACTATGATTAGTTGGAGAAGCTCTTACAAAATCTACCTGAACAATATAAGGCACAAGCAAATGACCTCATACAAGAGGGTAAGCTTATATCAAATGCCTCCATTAAATGCACACTTGATGTAGCAGACACTGCATCCAGAGTAATAAACATCAGTGTCCTCCTTAGACGTCACACGTGGCTACACACTTCAAGATTTAAGCAAGAAATGCAAACTATCTTAAATCAACCATTCAACCAACAATTGTTTGGTCCAGAGGTAGACACAGCACTTGAAAAAAGGAAGAAAGACACTGACACAGCGAAGCCTATGGGAGTCCTGCAGTCCACCCAAGCTTGAGGCTCCTCTCGTCGCTCATTCTACAGAGGAAGCTCCAAACAAGCTGGAGCAGACAATTCAGCTTCCTTTACAACAAATAAACAAACATCCTCCAATAGAGGATGCCTTAGAGGAGGCTACAGAGGCTGTAAGAGAAGAGGTCGAGGAAAGAACAATAATCAAACTTCTCCCAACACAAAACAGTGACTTCCTTCTGCTTCCCCAACAGCAATCCACTCCTGTAGGGGGCAGACTAACACAGTTCCTACCTGTCTGGAATTCTATCACAACAGAGAAGTGGGTAAGACAAATTTTCCAGTATGGTTACTGCCTAGAGCTTACGGCTACCCCTCCACATATACCACCCAGACAGCGTCCAATGTCCACAGAACATCTAACGCTGCTCCAACAAGAGGTTCTCTCATTGCTGCAAAAAGATGCAATAGAGCTAGTTCCGTTGCAACATCAAGGAACAGGAGTTTACTCACTCTATTTCAGAATATCTAAAAAGGACGGAACACTAAGACCAATTCTAGACCTAAGGCCTCTCAATCTGTATATACACTCAGATAATTTTCACATGATCACTTTACAACAAGTGCTCCCATTGTTGCATCAAGGCGATTTCCTAACCACACTAGACCTCAAAGACTCCTACTTCCACATTCCTATAGATCCTTCTCACAGGAAGTAGCTCAGATTTGTACTAGAAGGACAACACTATCAGATCAAAGTCCTTCCATTCGGGGTCACAACTGCACTAAGAGTGTTTACAAAGTGCCTAGCAGCACATCTCAGAAGACCACAAATCCACGTCTTCCCATACTTTGAATGACTCAAAGTCTATCAGTGTGTCCAACACACATCTCAAACAACTCAAACACTGCACGACTTGGGGTTTACAATCAAATACACCAAGTAACATCTCCAGCCCTCATGTACATCAAATACCTAGGGGCTACCATAAACACCGATACAGCTCTAGCTTATTCCAGTCCAGCCAGGATACAGAGCATTCAGGCCTTAGTCACAAAGTTTCAAAACCTACACTCTCTCCCAGCCGTTCATGCAACTAATAGGCATGATGGCATCTTTTTTTTTGTGTTAAATTTGTACTTTATTACACCTTCAAAATATGCACACAGCCGTTATCGCCTACAACCCGGAGGCCGGCGGCCGGCATGATGGCATCTTGCATTTTTATTGTACCGTATGCAAGACTGCAAATGCGCCCACTGCAGGAATCTCTAGCACATCAGTGGAATCAAGCTCAAGGAAAACTTACAGACCTGATGTTGGTGGACAGCCGCACACATCGCTCTCTGCAGTGGTGGAACACCAGAAACTTGTCCAGAGGGCGGCTGTTCCTCGAACCTGTGCCACAGATGGTACTGACAGCAGACGCATCCCTTACAGGATGGGAGCCCATCTGCTCCACCATACAACTCAGGGAAATGGACCGCTCAACAAAAGGTGCTTCACGTCAATCACCTAGAGCTGCTAGCAATATTCCTAGCACTAAAATCCTATCAAGTACATGTACAGAACAAAGCTGTCTTGATCCAGACGGACAACATGACAGCCATGTAGTATATTAAAAAAAAGGATGCAGACATTCCCTGCAACTGTCCCAGCTCGCACAGAACATTTGGAGATGGGCCATTCCACAAAAGATATATCTGCTTGCAGAACACCTTCCAGGAGTTAACAATCAGATAGCAGATCTGTTAAGTCGACAGACGCTACTGATTACCTAATGGGAACTACATCTGCAAGTTCTTCTACAATTCTTTCACAAGTGGGGTCATCCAGAAATAGATCTGTTTGCCACACGCAAACGCAAAATGCCCAACTATCGCCGCCAGGTTTCCCCACCCGCTGTCATGCGATATGGATGAACTGGTCAGGCAGATTTGCGTATGCTTTTCAGCCAATCCCACGAATACCACCAGTAGTACACAAGTTGAGACCACAATCTCTCAAATTGATCCTGGTAGCTCCCAAATGGGCACGCCAACCATGGTTCAACACACTGCTAGAACTCTCTCTAGTTCCACACCAAAGACTGTGTCTGACACCATCCATGCTAACGCAGAACCATGGAGACATCAGACATCCAGATCCAAGTCACCGGAATCTGGCGATCTGGCTCCTGAAGTCTTAGTTTGGTTATCTTAACCTACCACCAGACTGTATGAATATCATTAAAGAAGCCAGAAGACCTACTACTAGAGCTTGCTATTTTGCCATTTACTGCACTAATAATCAAATTGATCCTCTAGATGCTTCCATCCAGAATATCATCTGTTACCTTCTACATTTACAAAGATGTAATTAGCATATTCATCTATACGTTTACATCTCGCAGCAATTGCAGCATATCTACAAAATAGACATGTCGTTATTTAGAGTAAAATCAAAGCTTTTATGGAAGCATTAAAACAAATAATTTCTCCTAGGTTACTACCCTCTCCAGTGTGGAACCTAAACATTGTTCCTACCAGGCTCATGGGCCCCCCGATTGAACCTTTACATAAGTGTGAACTGCAATTCCTTACATGGAAAACAGCTTTCCTTATTGCTATTACCTCTCTTAGGAGAGTTAGTGAGATTCAAGTTTTCACTATACAAGAACCATTTTTACAATTACACCGTAACAAGGTGGTTCTACGGACTAATCCCAAATTCCTTCCTAAAGTAATTACTCCTTTTCATCTAAATCAATCAGTAGAGTTGCCAGTGTTTTTTCAAAACCCAGACTCTGTAGCAGAAAGAGCTCCACACATTTTAAATGTAAAAAGAGCTTTTTCTCTATCACATTGATAGGACCAAATCCTTTCGTAAAATAAAGCAACTGTTTGTAGCTTTCTCTCACCACATAAAGGCAACCCCATCTCTAAAGCTGGAATTGCAAGCTGGATTGTAAAATGTATACAAATATGCGATCACAAAGCAAAACGTACATTAACAGTTCCTCCTAGAGCGCACTCCACACACAAACTAGGAGCTTCCATGGCTTTCTTAGGGAACATTCCCCTAGAAGACATCTGCAAGGCAGCAACATGGTCAACAACACACACTTTCACTAAACACTACTGTGTTGATGTGCAAGCCAAGCAGCAAGCTGCAATAGGCCAAGCTGTCCTCAAAACTCTTTCAAACTACTGCAACAGATACAGATGACCACCGCTAGGAGAGACACTGCTGTACAATCGATGCACAGTGTGAGATCTGCAGCTCATTTGCCTCGAACTGAAAATACTATTTACCAATATGCATCTGTTCTTGGCATGTAGAGCTGCAGAGTCTCACACGGCCACCTGCCTCCCCGGTACCTGTATCTGTTCCAATTCTATCTTAGTTAGATACACACACAGACATCCCTTTTTTCTATTTCTATTACCTCCATCATTTCCCATCGTGGCACAAAACAATCTATGGATTTAGTCGATGCCCATGCGCACTATCGTCCAAGGGAGGAGTCTCCTATCTCGTGACTACAAAGACTTCTTCCAAGACATCAACATGCAATCATCAGAGCCCAACACCAGGTGGCGATCTAATGCACAGTGTGAGACTCTGCAGCTCTACATGCCTAGAACAGATGCATACTGGTAAGTAGCATTTTCCTTGCCTCTTTAGGATAACCTTGACTTTTTTCTGTGAAAAGTTTCTAAGTGTGGAGTTTGAAAACCTAAAGAAATTCTTTAAAATTGTACTGTTTAACAAAATCGATGTTACTTATTAGTTTACAGGAAATGTCCCAGAGTAGTATCTAGGTATACTACTCTGAGTAAGCAAAGTAATCAGAAAGTAACTTTCCTGTAATCTTACTGAAAGTCCCATTCAAAGTATATGCTGTATTCTAAAGAGCATTACATTATCAGTAACACTTCTGTAATGAAATAAAAAAAAACATTTACAGTTGCAATCCAAACAGTCACAATCTGTCTTACTGCTCAACCACACTACCACAAATAGAGAGTGAGGTGCTATCTAACTTTAGCTCTGCCTACCTTTGGGGTTCCACTGCACACTATACCTCACTTTGGTATAGTACATACAGAGCCTGCTTCCTGCAGCAGCTATCTTGCTTCTCGGCCGAGCCATGCGTGACTCACAATCAACTTTATTCTTTTTCATAGATTACACCAGGGACCATTAGGTGGATGATCATCTTTTTGTGGTGGTCGTCTCTGTGAGGGAATAGAAGGCTGTACTGAAGAGGTCTCTGTTGAGGTAGGTAGTTATATACATTAAGATCTGCTATGCACTGGAAAAATAAAGTGCTCTGGAAAGTACGGAGAGCCCCTTCCATAAGGCTAAGATTTCTACCACGGTTTTGGTACTTGAAGTGCTTGTCCTTGATATTTTCCAGGCTGTGATGTTTAAGTCTGTTCTCAAGTTCATGAAGCACTACTTCCATGGCAGTAGGATCGTACAAGGACATTTTGCCTGTCTGTTCCTGCAAGACTTTCTGGCCAGAATCAACTCCACAGACCGTCCACTAGTGGAATCTGCATTTAGAGCTGTCCTTTAGGGCTAAAAGTTACTTATGGTAACACTTTTTCTGGTGCATACTAACTGCATATTCCTCTCGACGTCCAATAAGATTCCAAGGTAGTAATTTGCACACTGATACAGGTGGTTGAGTTACATTCCATGTCTAAGTACACTGAAAGTTGAGAACCACGTGCATGCCAGTAACACAATTTTTGTTGTAAAGGCATATGCGTGATAAAGGCAGTGCGAGTCGTGGGAGATGTTGGCGACTTGGAGAAACTCCCTCCAATAAATTCCTTAAAATGAAAGGAAAAGGAAGAATCAGGACACCGCTTGGTGAGTAGGGCTGGGGGCTGGATTTTAGTGCTCAGGGCAGGGAGTTGGGTATTTTGTAGGGCTGTGTACGAAGTCTTATTCAGGGTCGCGTTTTAGGGCTCAGGGCGAGGTGCTGGTGTGTAATCTTTACTACGGTCATGCCTTTACAACAAGTTATTGTAAAGGCATGCATAGTAAAAACATGCTTGGTAAAGCCACCCACGGTCATGGCAAAGACTGCATTGCTAAGGCATGCGATATAATCGCATGTAAGGTTTCATCATGCATCCCTAAAAGTCCAGCAAGTAACTCACATAAGCGTGGCTCTAAAATGCAGCTGTGCTTTATATCCAGAGTGGTAAGAAGCCAGTGTTGAAGCCTTGCTGACATTTTTTTCAGATCCAGTCTAAGTAAAGCAATCCACCAAAATGAGCGCAAGTTTTGTCCTTCACCTGCATCATAGACTCTTTACCATCCTCTTTATTGGCTGAATTTTGTTCCATTATTCTTGTTTAGGGAATTACACTTAGCCTTTTGATTTAGCGCTCCATGAGTGCATGTGGTTTTCGGTGCACACTCTCGCCTGCTCCCCCCCAAATGCTCTCCATGCTCCATTTATCTTGTGCAATGCTCTCCCTTTCCAGGTGTTGCTATTACCTGTGAGTGCTACTTGGTTACTTGGGTGCTTCTCCCCTGTGATCCACGATCTTCTCCCCGCTCCCGACTTTCCATCATGGGCTTTTCCAACCACGTTAAAACTCTCCCACCACTGTGCTGCTGTCATTATAGAGTGCTTCTTATCACCTCTTTCCACTTGCCACCACTTGCTCTTCCTTGGCAGCCCTCCACTACCTTGTTGCTAACTACACTTTTTAGAAATGCCACAGACTTGCATGCATTAGTTCCTCACTTGAAGTATTTTATAGTTCATCTCTTCTGAGCAAAGCAGTCTTAATTCTTTTTTTGTTTACTTATCCAAGTGGTGGTCACCATCTTTGATTGGTAAATAAAAACAAAGAAAATGGTGTCTCATTCCGCTGGTGAGCCACATGCAGTTTTATGCATCCACAGGGCAGAAGAATGACTTTATCAATTGCTTTATTGCGCTTAGTTTCCTAACTGAAGTTGTTCTGCTTCAATAAAAAGCAATTTATATCCCTCCCACTGATGCTGTACAGCACCCTGAAAACCATTGGTAAAGCTGATTTGCCTTTGAGGTGAGACCGGTTACCTCTGCCACTACTTTGCTTCTGTGGCTTTACATCTAATGTTTCATGGTAATAAATAGTTGTTCAGTCTTTTCACTTATGCTTTTTGTTTTAGGCAGCACATGCGAGACTGTACCTTAAGTCGAAAAGCGTTATTTCAAGACATTCTTTCCTACAATTTAAGTTTGATTGGCTGCACCGAGGGAAGCACGGATGAGGAAATTGGCACTGCAGCAGGTCAGTTGTACATTTTGTTTGGTATAGTAATTTACTTTTGGGGTCCGTATTCCATCAAAATATAGAAATAAGCAAAAGCTTAAAACCTGGGGGGTTTGAGGAAGGAGAAGTGTTTGAGGACTAATCACATATTGAATCTTCCCTCCGAAAACAAGGTGCCAAGCCACAAGGGTATTAGTGTGGTGGAAGATCAATACCTAACATAAGAAAAGGAGGTTTTTCTAATCTTTAAAAAAATAAAGAATAAGAAGCTATAACCAGTCAGCAAACATGGCACGAAAAAGAGGGAAGGGAAAATTCGTAGGTTGAAAAAGAAAAGAGCAAGGAGGATTAGATTTCCAGCAGAGGTATCAATTGACGGGTTCTTTGTTGGGCAACTAGTTCCAGAAGAAAACATCAAGGATCCCCGGGTTGGGATAATGCCCTTAGAAGAGATCCCTAGTCCACATGATTCTTTTGGGGACAATAGGTTATCCGTGTGCTGAATTGGTATAGTTATGCCTGGAAAAAGAGTACAGGGGCAGTATAAGGCTGGTTTCCTTTGAAATGCGGAAGCAGAACGTTTTAGGTCAGATGTAGAACAAAGATGGGGTGAAGATTGAGCAGTTAGACCCTATGACAGGGGTCTCCAAACCGGTCCTGGAGGGCCGGATCCATTCCAGATTTTTTGGATATCCCCATTGAGATACATGTAGTAATTTTAAAAATCTGTCATGGATCCGGCCCTCCAGGACCGGTTTGGAGACCCCTGCCCTATGAGGAAGTAGTGGGTAATGCAATTGGTAGATACTTTTTCGCAGATGTGGAATGTGTTCGTAATAGATCTTACATTTTGCCTTTTTGAATCAAACAATTATCAAAAATTCCTTCTAAGGACATTTTTTTGGTGGTTCTCCCCAAGGCAAGTGAGGTGGCAGCATCATTGCCATGTGCCTGGGTTTATTTTTATTCTAGAATTGTGGTGGATGAGGTAATGGATTCTGTGGTAGAACTCCAAAGGTCGGACTTTGATGTATATGATTTTATTTATGGACCCGCCCCTTCCGTAGTGTTAGCAACTCAGGAGACGATCCAGGGGGTAGATGGAGGGCATGCATCATATACATTACACATGTCTCCTTGTTGTAGGGGGGGGTTTTCAGGGGCCTGTAAGCCTGTTGAGTATGAAAATATTCACATTGCTTAATTTGAAAAGGTAAGGAAGATTTTTTTCAAATGCCTCTGTCTCTGCCTCTCTGTCTCTGCCTCTCTGTCTCTGCCTCTCTGTCTCTGCCTCTCTGCCTCTCTGCCTCTCTGCCTCTCTGCCTCTCTGCCTCTCTGCCTCTCTGCCTCTCTGCCTCTCTGCCTCTCTGCCTCTCTGCCTCTCTGCCTCTCTGCCTCTCTGCCTCTCTGCCTCTCTGCCTCTCTGCCTCTCTGCCTCTCTGCCTCTCTGCCTCTCTGCCTCTCTGCCTCTCTGCCTCTCCCCCCTCAATTGTAACAAAAACTGGAACTGTGCCTTTAAGGCAGCCATGACCTCTAGCTTCCCATCATGCCTCAGGGTGACTAGTTTGGCCAGCTCTTTACGGCTCCTTCAGTCAGGACCCTGGAAATCACAGTTCTGATCTGTTGACTTTTTTGTCAATTAATTCTCTACTTTATTGTGCTTTTCTACCTTTCACTCTGTCTTTTAGGGATTAGAGTGAGGTACAACCATTGTTCGAGGCATATGAGCTGCAGATTGTACACTATGCATTAGATCGCCACCTGGTGTTGGGCTTGGATGCTTGCAGGTTGTTGTCTTCTTGGAAGAAGTCTTTGTAGTCACGAGATAGGTGACTCCTCCCTTGGACAATACTGCGCATGGGCATTGGCTCCACCCTTGAATGTATTTTTCCGCCACTGGGTTCGGATGAAAGTTTCTCCGCTCCCCCTAGAAAAACACTTTTCAGTAACTTCGAAGCGCAGAACTTCCTCAAACTTGTAAAAACTACCCTGGACATCGACTACAATACTTTCGACGCCATCAGTTCCATTCCGGTCATCGATGCGGGCAGTTGGGCCTACCGACTCTATACGTCCTATACCACATGTAAAGAACTGTTCAAAAGATGCCCGGTGTGTCGAGCAAACTTTCAACATAGCGACCACCACAAGGTCTGCAACCTGTCTATCGCCGGAACACGACGAGTCTACCTGCACAGCTTGTGCATCCTTCCGATCGAAGAAAACCATCCGGGATCAGAGAGCCCTTCGACATGAAATAAGATCAGCTCCAGCACCTGAAGACATCTTCGACGAAGAGGTTCCCCTCGTTCCCGAAGAAGACTCACCTGATCTCCAGATCGTATCAGAGGCAGACGACTCAGATGACTCATCGGGTCAGCGCGTGAGTACTTCTGCCCCTGCACCACATTTTCTGTCCAAACTGAAGGCAAAGGTCAGCACTACGCACAAAGGGCCCAGTCGAGAACGAACACCTGCTTCGAAGCCCCGCCTTCCAGCTTTTCAGAAGAAAGCAACTAAGCCTTCTAGTGCCTCGACACTGAGCAAGCCTCTTCCATCGGCACCGAAAAATAAAGATACCTCGGCGCCGAAGCCAAAAGACCCTTCGGTACCAAAGCCTAAAAAAGTACCGGCAACAAAACGTAAAGACGTACCGAAACAGAAAGAAGCACCGGCTCCGAAGCCGTCCACTTATACATCTTCGGCGCCGAAGAACACAAAGCCTGATTCTGAGGTGCCCAAATCCTCGAACATGCCTACAAAGCCGAAAACGACACCTTCGGCACCGAGAAATATGCCACAGGACGTTATAACACCTCCCAAGGCTAAAGACACACAACAACCTCCCCTCGTACCGAAATAAGCGACGCCCAAGAAGGTTGTAGAGGAGGAGGAACTTTTTCGACCAGATCCTCGACAAAAGAAAATCTACATAGACCCAAAGACAGGTCATGTAGATGCTACACCTCACAGGAAGAGACCAGCAGATGCACCACCCGCACCTGTGGTTCCTGCCAAGAAAAAGGACTGTGCAACATCTCCTAAGCACCCTTCCTCTCCTATACCTCCTCTTCCTTCTCCTGTTCCTCCTCACATATCACATCAAATCTCTCCTGTACATTCTCCATTATCATCACATTCCCCACAGCAGAATGATGACTAATACAATTTGGGTGGAGGGGAGGACATTCAAGAACCTGATTCATACCATGTAGATATAGGTATATGGGACTTTTCAAACCCAACAAATGTGCCTATATGGGACTTTACAAACCCACAAAATGTGCCTGACATTCCTGAACCGCAGTCATACCCATCAAAACCTTCCCCTCCAGAAGATTCTATTGGTTTTGGTCATCTGTTAAACAGAGCTGCTGTTTACCATGAAGTCCCTATGCATTCCGATGACATTGCTCAGAGGTATCTAGGAAAAAATCCTCCTCAGTCTCAGCAGTCTGCTCAAATTCTTCCCATGATCAAGGGGGTCATCAAACACGCTCCAGAGGTATTTAAAGACCCTGTACGCACTAGAATATTAAACCCTAGAATCGAGAAAAAATATAGACTGGCACCCACAGATCCAGTCTACATTAAAGGACACCTACCACTAAAATCATTAGTTGTGGCCAATGCTAGGAAGAGGGTAAACTCTCAAACTTCTGGCGACGCACCCCACGTGACAAAGAATCAAAAGTAATTGATCCGTCAGGTAAAAGAATAGCAGCACAAGCTACAAACATTTGGCGTATAGCAAATACACAAGCCCTCCTCTCTTGTTACGATAGGACTCATTATGATCAATTAGAAAAACTACTTGAACACCTACCAGATCAGTACAAAGATCAATAAAATGCATGCTAGATGTCGCAGTTACAGCATCTAGAGCTGTAAATACCAGTGTCATACTTGGGAGACATGCGTGGTTACGCATTTCAGGGTTTAAACACGAAGTGTAAACCACCATTTTAAACCAACCATTTAATCAGAACCAGTTATTTGGCCCAGAAGTAGACACTACACTGGAAAAAATGAAGAAAGATACCGACACCGCAAAGTCTATAGGTGCTTTACAGTCAAGACCAGCTAGAAGCTCCTTTCGTCGCTCCTTCTACAGAGGAGGCTCCAAACAAACTGGAGCAGACACTACAACATCTTTCAAATCACAAACATCCTCTAACAAGGGATACTTTAGAGGAGGATACCGAGGCAATGATAACAAAGGAAGTGGTCGCGGTAACAGTAGCAACCGATACTCATCCGCCACAAAGCAGTGACTTCCCTCTGCTCCCCCCACAGCATTCCACTCCTGTGGGAGGCAGATTAACACAGTTCTTGCCTGTCTGGAACTCCATTACAAAAGACAAGTGGGTAAGACCGATTATCCGATATGGCTACTGCCTAGAACTTGCAGCAACCCCTCCAACCATACCTCCCAGGCAACGTCCAATGTCTACAGACCATCGGACTCTGCTTCAACAGGAAGTTCTATCACTTCTATAAAAAGATGCTATTCAAATAGTTCCTTTAGAAAAACAAGGAACAGGGGTGTTCGAGGCATGTGGGCTGCTGAATTCATATCTGTGCATAGATCGCCACCTAGTGTTAGGTCTGGATGATTGCACATTGTTGCCCTGGAAGAGTCTTTGAAGTATCACGAGATAGGTGGATCCTCCCCTGGACTACAGTGCGCATGGGCATCGACTCTATCCTCAGATTGTTTTTTTCCACCATTTGGTTCGGATGCATATTGGTTCACTCAAATCGATAAAAGAAGTTTCTTTAGGCCAAAAGGCCTTTCGTTTTTTCGGCGGTATTGTCTTGCGATCGGTGCCCAGTTCTGTTCCAGCTCAGTTCCGAGCCGGATATCCAGAAGAGGCGCGTGCTTTTCGACGCTGAAGGCCCGGTCGACACCAGAGGCCTTATCGACTAACCATCATGGAACGGAGCCCGTTCAAGAGATGTCCCGTGTGCAACTCGAAATATCCAACATAGACGTCCACCCGGTGTGCAACAAGTGCCTGTTGCCGGATCATGATGAAGCCAGCTTTATGGCTTGTTTTCGATCCAAGAAGACACTTCTGCATCGACGCGCTGCGCGCAAGGAAGCCCAGCAGCCGGCACCTGAACCGGTGGACATCTTCGATGCCGGGGATGATGAAGGAGCAGAGCGGGAGGTTCGAGAGAACCTGTCGGATCCCGCATCGGAGGTAGACTCCAGCTACGACGCTGATGTTGAGATGCTCGATGCGGAAGACTTCGTCGACGAGGTAGGAGACGACGATGGGACCTTTGGGGCCATATAAGATAGCTCGAGCGAGGAGCTAGGCCCACAAACTGATACTGGGGCCAAAACACTTCATAAGGCTCAGGTCGAGGGATTGCCACAGGGCCTTACCCAAGATCTTCCAATAAGTTCTACGGCCCCGCGTTCGGGCTCTGCTTCGGACATGTCTAAGGAGCCGCAAGTTGCGAACTCGAAACCAAAAGCTCCTGTGTCGACGCAACCAAAAGCACTTGAGGCTATATCAAAACCGAAAGTGTGTATTGATTTGGTCGGCTCGAAGTCCTCTGATCTATAGGCACCGACAAAGCAGAAGAGCGTTATCGACCCGAAGAGGCCGCTAAAGGGCGTCGAGCCAAAGTCTGGCACGCCAGAGGCAAAGGTTAAGGCCAAGGACCTGAACAAATCGGCGCCAAAGACAGTCGACACCAACAAAGGACTTGGTGATCGAAAGGTTCTCGAGCCTCTGCGTCGGCCGGACAAGGCCAAGAGCGGTACAACCCCCGAGTACCCCCGAGCCGTCCGCCTCCTTCTCGAAGCAGGTGGCAGAATCCCTGAACCGCAACAAGGACAAGGCTTCGGCTGTCCGGCCTAAGGATCCTCCACCTTCGAAGCCTGCCGATAAGCCGCAAAAGACGTCGGCGCCCATCCACTTCACGCTGTCACCGAAAGTGGTGCCGAAGGCTTTTGTTTCTAAAATGGCCGTCGACGTGCCCAAAAAAAGGTCCACGGTGCCGATGCCAACAACTGTGGTCCCAGCCACAAAGCACAGTCCTCGCTTGAAGAGCAACAGGAACAGTTTATCGATGCCGAGACAGGCAGACTTTCTATTTATAAACGAAAGATCGCCCCGGAGCAGCCAATGGAGTCCTATAAAATCCCACTAAAAAAGGATTCTACTACAACACCTGTTCTTGTAGAACCTGTATCTCCACGTGGCCATGATGTCTCGCCCACTTATTCAGATGTGGACACTGGGGAAGGTGATAATGCCGAATACAGCTATCCTGTGGACACTGATCCAGATGATACTAATGAACCTTGGGCAGATGCTGCTGACCCTGGAGATCCACACACTGCTCCAGACACATGTGTATGCTGTAAAAACGTCGCCTACTGAGGATTCGGCGGCGTTTAATGCACTCATTGAAAGGGCAGCCAAGAATCATGACGTCCAGCTCCATGCTGACCCTATTGAAGTAGACTTTCTGTTCGACACCTTTTCCCCCTCAGAGAGGACTGTCAAGACTCTGCCTATGTTTAAGGGTGTCTGGAAACATGCTGGGGAAATATTTAAGGAGCCTACAACAGCCAGGGTGATAAACCCCAGAATTAAAAAGAAATACAAACCGGCGCCTGGAGACCCTACTTACATCAAGGGACAGTTGCCGTTGGACTCTCTTGTTGTTTCTAATGCCCGAAAGAGGGCTAACTCACAAACAACGGGTGATGCTCCTCCCCCAGATAAGGAATCTAAGGTGTCTGAGGCATCAGGGAAAAGGGTGGCAGCTCAAGCGGCCAATATCTGACGCATTTCGAACACTCAGGCACTTCTAGTCAGGTATGACAAGGCCCATTACGACACACTGGAGACCCTGTTACAGCACCTGCCAGATGAATATAAGGAGGCAGCTGAGATGCTCATACAGGAAGGGAAGCTCATATCAAATGCTTCTAGCAAATGTGCACTGGACGCAGCAGACACCGCAGCCAGAGCTGTTAACACTATTGTCATGTTGAGACGACATGCCTGGCTCAGAATCTCCGGGTTCAAGCCAGAGATACAGACCACCATTCTGAATCAGCCAGTAAACCCTGATCTATTTGGCCCAGAGGTGGACACCACCTTGGAGAAAATCAAGAAAGACACACACGGCAAAGTCTATGGGGGCTCTACAGTTGCAGCAGTTCAGGGGTGGTTCTTTTCGCCGCTGAGGCAATAGAGGTGTTTCCAGAGGCCAGCTGTCCCAGCAAACACAGTACAATAAAGGTGGCGCGCAAACCACATACACCAAACAAAGTAGAGGTGGTTATCGTGGAAACGGCGCCAAGGGCAGAGGTCGTGAAAACCACAGCTCCAGGTCCTCCGCCACTATCAGTGACGCCTTGTCCTCCCCCCCGACCATACAACACCTGTCGGGGGGACACTTCAACAGTTCCTGCCAGTCCATCACCACAGACAGTTGGGTCACAAAGCTTATCCAGTACAGTTATTGTCTGGAGTTAACATCCACTCCACCAACATACCCCCAAGACACCGTCCTATGTCCACCGAGCATTTGCACTTACTGCAGCAGGAGGTACTCGTCATGCTGCAAAAAGGAGCAATTGAGCTCGTGCCTGTGGAAGAAAGAGGCACAGGAGTTTACTCACTGTACTTCTTGATACCAAAAAAGGACGGGTCCCTCAGACCCATACTGGACCTCAGACCCCTCCATCAGTACATTCTATCAGAGCATTTTCACATGCTGACACTGCAGCAAGTCCTACCGTTGCTCAGTCAGGGGGATTTTCTCGCAACATTAGATCTGAAGGATGCGTATGTTCATATTGCACTGCACCCGTCACACAGAAAATACCTCTGGTTCACCATCGAAAATCATCATTACCAGTTCAAAGTCCTACCTTTCGGAGTCACCACGGCACCCAGGGTGTTTACGAAGTGCCTGACGACGGTTGCACACTTACGGAGACGGAACATTCACGTCTACCCTTATCTGGACGACTGGCTTATCCAGGCAAAGTCGGCCAAGCAGTGTGCCGCCCACATGACCCACACCATTCACCTTCTTCACAATCTGGGATTCTCACTGAATTACCCAAAGTCCCAACTGCAACCTGCCCACATACGGCAGTATCTGGGTGCAACCATCGACACTTTGGCATCCAAAGCACAGCCAAATTCAGTGAGGATCAGCAGCATTCAATCGCTGATACAGAAATTCAGACCTCAACACTCGCTTCAGGCCCGAGTGTTCATGCAGTTGATAAACATGATGGCCTCCTGCATTTTCATAGTCCCGCACGCAAGACTACATATCCGTCCACTTCAGGAGTGCTTAGCACGTCAGTGGAATCAGGCTCACGGACAGTTGAAAGACCTAGTGTTGGTAACCGGTCGTGCATACAACTGTCTGCATTGGTGGAATCCACAGAACCTTTGCAAGGGATGACCTTTCCAGGAGCCTGTGCCACAGATCATTCTGACAACTGACGCATCTCTCCAGGGTTGGGCAGCTCATGTTCTCCACTACATTGTGCAGGGACTATGGACAACGCAGCAGAAGATGCACATCAACGTTCTATAACTGATGGCTATCTTCATGGCGATAAAAGCATTCAATGTACATCTGTGCAACAAGGTCGTTTTGATCCGGACGTACAACATGACGGCCATATACTACATTCAGAAGCAGGGAGGTACACACTCTCCACAGTTGTCTAATCTGGCTCAGAGCATGTGGAAGTGGGCCATTCAAAGTGACATCTTCCTCATGGCGGAACACCTCCCGGGCAAGGACAATCAGATGGCAGACCTGCTCAGCAGCTACAGCCACCAAATGCACGAGTGGGAGATACATCCATCAGTACTCCACCCGTACTTCCAAAGGTGGGGTCATCCAGAGATAGACCTGTTCGCCACAAAGGAAAACGCCAAATGCCGAAGCTTTGCCGCCAAGTTTCCACACCCACAGTCGCAGGGCAATGCCATATGGATGAACTGGTCGGGCAAATTTGGGTACGCTTTTCCCCCTGCACCTCTAATACCGCTGGTGGCACGCAAGCTGAAGCAACACTCGATGACTCTCATCCTGGTTGCTCCGACGTGGGCACGCCAACCATGGTACACCACGTTTCTAGAACTATCCGTGGTACCGCATCAAAGTCTGGGCCTCACACACAGGCTATTGACGCAGAGCCATGGCGACATTCAGCATCCAGAGCCGCAACAGCTCAACCTGGCGATCTGGCTCCTGAGGTCTTAGAGTTTGGCTACCTCAACTTGCCTCCTGACTGTATGGACATCAGGGAAGCAAGGAAGCCCACCACCAGAGCATGCTATGCGGCGAAATGGAAGCGGTTTGTCATTTATTGTGCAGACCACAACATCAACCCGCTAGACGCATCTACTCAAAACATAATTTATCTGTTACATCTATACAAATGTAATCTGGCCTATGCTTCCATTCGTATACATTTATCCGCAATAGCTGCTTATCTCCAAAACAGGCAACATCTCTCCCTTTTAAGAGTGCCTGCCATCAAAGCTTTTCTAGAGAGACTCAAACGAGTCCATCCTCCCCGCACCCCACCAGCTCCTGAATGGAACCTAAATGTGGTCCTCACAAGACTGATGGGTCCACCTTTTGAGCCACTGCATTCATGCGAGATTCAGTTCTTAACATGGAAAGTGGCTTTCCTGATAGCGATTACGTCGCTACGACGTGTTAGTGAACTCCAGGCACTAACTATCCAATAGCCATTCATACAGATTCATTCCAACAGGGTGGTGCTTCGCACTAACCCCAAGTTCCTTCCTAAGGTGGTTTCACAGTTCAATATCAACCAGACTATAGAACTGCCTGTGTTCTTCTAAAATCCTGAGTCAGTGGCGGAGAGAATACTCCTCACGCTTGACGTCAAGAGAGCCTTGATGTACTACATTGATAGGACCAAAGATTTTCAGAAGACGAAACAACTATTTGTTGCCCTGTCACTGCCCCCGACCATATAACACCTGTCGGGGGGGGGGGGGGGGGGGGGGGGAGACTCCAGCGGTTCCTGCCGGTCTGGAAATCCATCACCACAGACAGGTGGGTAAGAGACATTGTCCAGTACGGGTACTGTCTAGAGCTGATATCCACTCCACCCAACATACCACCAAGACACCGTCCTATGTCCGCAGAGCACTTACACTTATTGCAGCAGGAGATCGTCAGCATGCTGCAAAAAGGAGCCATAGAGCTCGTGCCAGTAGATGACCAAGGCTCAGGGGTGTACTCTCTGTATTTCTTAATACCGGAAAAGGACGGGTCTCTGAGACCCATACTGGACCTCAGGCCTCTAAACAGCTACATTCTGTCAGAGCATTTTCATAAGCTCACTTTACAGCAGGTCCTACCGTTACTCAGTCAGGGAGACTTCCTCGCAACTCTAGATCTAAAAGATGCATATTTCCATGTACCCATACACCCATCACACAGACAGTATCTCAGGTTCACTATTCAAAATCAACATTATCAGTTCAAAGTCCTCCCTTTCGGAGTAACGACGGCACCCAGGGTGTTCACAAAGTGCCTGGCGACAGTAGCAGCACACCTAAGGAGACAGCACATACATGTCTACCCTTATCTGGACGACTGGCTTATTCAAGCAAAGACGGCCCAGCAGTGTGCCAGCCACATGTCCCACACCATTAATTTTCTTCACAGTCTGGGATTCTTGCTTAATTATCCAAAGTCGCATCTTCAGCCTGCCCACGTGCGACAGTACCTGGGCGCGACAATAAACACTCTGGCAGCCAAAGCTCAGCCAAATTCAGCGAGGATAAACAGCATGCAATTGCTGATACAGAAGTTCAGACCCCAACAATCACTCCCAGCAAGAGTGTTCATGCAGTTGATAGGAATGATGGCCTCCTGCATCTTCATAGTCCCACACGCAAGACTACATATGCGCCCACTTCAGGAGTGCTTAGCACGTCAGTGGAATCAGGCTCAAGGACAATGGAAAGACCTAGTGTTGGTTAGCGGTCGGGCATACAATCTCTGCATTGGTGGAACCCACAAAACCTTTGCAAGGGCCGACCGTTCCAAGAACCTGTACCACAAATAATACTGACAACGGACGCATCTCTCCAAGGATGGGGAGCTCATGTACTCCATTACACGGTGCAGGGACTATGGACAGCACAGCAAAAGAGGATGCACATCAACCTTCTGGCATTGATGGCAATCTTCATGGCAATGAAGGCTTTCAAAGTACACTTGTGCAACAAGGTCGTGTTGATCTGGACGGACAACATGACTGCCATGTACTACATACAAAAGCAGGGAGGTACGCACTCTCCACAGTTGTCATCTGGCTCGGAGCATGTGGAAGTGGGCCATTCAAAGGAATAACTTCCTCATGGCGGAACACCTCCCGGGCAAAGGCAACCAGATGGCGGATCTGCTTAGCAGGCACAGCCACCAGATGAACGAGTGGGAGATACACCCATCAGTACTCCAACCATACTTCCAGCAGTGGGGTCATCCACAGATAGACCTGTTCGCCACAAGGGAAAACGCAAAATGCCAAAGCTTCGCCAGCAGGTTCCCACATCCACATCCACATCCACATCCACATCCACAGTCAAAGAGCAATGCGGTATGGATGAACTGGTCAGGCAAATTTGCGTACGCTTTTCCCCCAGCACCTCTAATACCGCTAGTGGCACGCAAACTGAGTCAATACTCGATGACACTCATACTGGTTGCTCCAATGTGGGCACGCAGAGCCATGGCGACATTCAGCATCCAGATCCGCAACAGCTCAACCTGGCGATCTGGCTCCTGAATTCTTAGAATTTGGCTACCTCAACTTGCCGCCAGAATGTATGAATATCATCAAGGAGGCAAAACGGCCCACAACCAGAGCATGCTATGCGGTTAAATGGAAAAGGTTTGTCATATATTGTAACAACAATGACATTAACCCACTGGATGCATCTTTTCAAAACATTATCTGTTATTTGTTGCACTTATACAGATGTAATCTGGTGTACAGTTCCATTCGTATACATTTATCCGCAATAGCAGCTTATCTTCAAAACAGGCAGCACCTCTCACTATTCAGAGTGCCTGCCATTAAAGCTTTTCTGGAGGGACTTAAAAGAGTGATCCCTCCCAGACACCCACTTTCACCAGTCTGGAACCTCAATATGGTCCTCACCAGACTGATGGTACCACCTTTTTAACCTCTACACTCGTGTGAGATTCAGTTTCTAACCTGGAAAATGGCTTTCCTAGTAGCCATTACCTCACTACGAAGAGTTTGTGAACTACAGGCACTAACCATTCAAGAATATTTACAACAAGGGGTGGTGAGGGACAGAGTCTCTGAATTAAACAGAATACTCTCACCCAGTCAAGAGATCAGGGCTAGATCCAACACCGTTTTTTAGCTCACTGCACCATCCCAGTTTCAGAACCTGGCTGTATGCAAATTAGTCTGTTCCATTCAAGAGCCATTCATACAAGTCCACGCAAGCCTAAGGTGATTTCGCAGTTCCACATGAACCAGACCATAGAACTGCCAGTTTTCTTTCCTAATCCAGAAAATGTCGCAGAGATCCCTCTACACACATTAGATGTCAAAAGGGCTCTTACGTACTATATAGACAGAACAAAGGATTTCAGGAAAACAAAACCGCTTTTTGTTGCATTTTCTCCACAGCACAAAGGCAACCCCATTTCCAAAGCAGGGATAGCCAGGTGGATCGTTAAGTGTACACAATTTTGCTATGCTAAGGCTAAACGCACACTAACCATTCCACCAAGAGCACACTCCACACGTAAATTAGGAGCGTCCATGGCTTTCCTGGGGAATATTCCTTTAGAAGAGATATGTAAGGCAGCCACATGGTCCACCACACATACATTTACGAAACACTACTGCGTAGATGTGCGTTCTAAACAGCAGGCAGCTGTAGGACAGGCTGTTCTCAAAACTCTTTTACAGACAGCTGCAGCTGGCACGGGCATCCGCCGCTAACAGGAGGGACTGCTATGTAATCCATGCACAGATATGAATTCAGCAGCCCACATGCCTCGAACCGAATATGCTACTTACCAGTATGCATCTGTTCTTGGCATGTAGGGCTGCTGACATTCATATCGCCCACCCGCCGCCTGTAGCAGCTGTAGCATTCAGAATAACTAAGTAGCATGGTCATCACTCACTGTATTACGCTCCATCTCTGCCACAATGGCCAAAAACAATCTGAGGATGGAGGGGATGCCCATGCGCACTGTAGTCCAGAGGAGGAGCCACCTATCTCGTGATACTTCGAAGACTCTTCCAGGACAACAATGTGCAATCATCCGGACCCAACACTAGGCGGCGATCTATGCACAGATATGAATGTCAGCAGCGCTACATGCCAAGAACAGATGCATACTGGTAAGTAGCATATTCGTTATTCGCTGTACTTTCTAATTCTCAAGAAGGACGGAACACTAAGGCCAATTCTCGACCTCTGGCCCCTCCACCATTACATACAATCAGATCATTTTCATATGATCACTCTACAACAAGTGCTTCCACTGCTGCAACAGGACGATTTCCTTACAACACTAGATTTAAAGGACACCTACTTCCATAGCCCCATACATCCTGCTCACTGAAAGTATCTAAGGTTTGTACTGGAAGGACAACACTATCCGTTCAAAGTCCTTCCATTCGGAGTTACAACAGCACCACAGGTATTCACAAAGTGCCTAGCAGTGGTAGCAGCACATCTCAGAAGACAACAAATACATGTCTTCCCTTATCTTGATGACTGTCTCATAAAAGCAAAGTCATTCAATCAGTGTATCCAACACACACATCAGACAGTTCAAACGTTGCATGACTTAGGGGGTACAATAAACTACACCAAGTCGCACCTGCAGCCTTCGCATGTACATCAGTATCTAGGGGCTACACTAAACACGTCTACAGCCCTAGCGTATCCCAGTCCAGCCAGGATACAAAGCATTCAAGCCTTAGTCGCCAATTTTTAACACCAACAGTCTCTGCAAACCAGGGTGTTCATGAGACTAATAGGCATGATGGCATCTTGCATCTTCATAGTACCACACGCAAGATTGCAAATGCGTCCACTACAAGAGTGCCTAGCACAACAGAGGAACCAAGCTCAAGGTCAACTAAAAGACCTGGTGTTGGTCGACAGCCGCACGCATCGCTCTCTGCAGTAGTGGAACACCAAAAACTTGACAAAGGGCCCGCCGTTCCTCGAGCCTGTTCCACAAGTAGTGCTCACAGCAGTCTCATCCCTTACAGGATGGGGAGCCCATCTCTTACATCACACAACTCAGGGTCAATGGAACAATCAACAAAAACTGTTCCATATCAACCATCTAGAGCTGCTGGCAATATACTTAGCACTCAAGACTTCAACTTCAAGTACAAAATAAAGCTGTCCTAATCCGGAGGGACAATATGACAGCCATGTACTATAAACAAAAACAGGGGGGACACACTCTCTGCAACTGTCCCAGCTTGCATAGAACATTTGGAGAAGGGCCATTCCTCAAAACATACATCTGTTAGCGGAACACCTTCCAGGAGTTCACAATCGGATAGCAGATCTGTTAGTCTGCAGTCACAACAGATTCACGAATGGGAACTACATCCGCAAGTTTTTCAACCAGTCTTCCAAAGGTGGAGGCACCCACACATAGATCTGTTTGCCACCCACGAAAATGCAAAATGCCCAGCCTTTGCCGCCAGGTTTCCACACCCACTGTCCGAAGGCAATGCAATATGGATGAACTGGTCAGGCAGATTTGGGCAAGCTTTTCTGCCTCTCCCACTAATTCCATTAGTTGTGCGCAAGCTCAGACAACAGTCTCTCACATTGATCCTAGTAGCTCCCACATGGGCACGCCAACCGTGGTTCACCACACTACTAGATCTCTCTTGTTCCACATCAAAAGCTACAGCTCACACCCTCCCTGTTAACACAGAACCATGGAGAAATCAGACACCCAGACCAACTGAATTTGGCGATCTGGCTCCTGAAGTCTTAGAGTTTGATTATCTAAACCTACCACCACCAGACTGTATGAACATCATTAAATAGGCTAGGAGACCTAATACCAGAGCGTGTTGTGCCGCTAAATGGAAAAGATTTGCCATCTATTGCAAGAATAACCCAATTGATCACGTGGATGCTTATATCCAGAATATCGTTTGCTACCTTTTACATTTACAAAGGTCTAATTTGGCTTATTCTTCCATGCGCCTGCACCTTGCTGCAAGGATTAAAAAGAATAACCCCACCCAGATTGCCACCTTCTCCTGTGTGGAACCTGAATCTTGTCCTTACAAGACTCATGGGGCCCCCTTTCGAGCCTCTACATAAATGTGAACTGCAATTCCTAACCTGGAAAACCGCTTTCCTTGTTGCCATTACCTCTGTCAGAAGAGAAAGTGAGATCCAAGCTTTCACTATACAAGAACCATTTTTTCAAATACATCCTAACAAAGTGATTCTTAGATCTAATCCAAAAGTTCTTCCAAAGGTCATCACTCCTTTTCACCTAAATCAATCCATAGTTACCTGTGTTTTTCCAAAACCCAGACTCTACAGCGGAAAGGGCTTTACACACATTAGATGTTAAAAGGGCTCTTTTATACTATATAGATAGAACTGAATCCTTTTGAAAGACAAAACCACTGTTTGTATCTTTCTCTCCTCCACACAAAGGCAACCTCATCTCGAAAGGTAGGATTGCAAGGTGGATTGTAAAGTGTATATAATTATGCTATATTAAAGCTAAACTTACATTTACAGTTCCTTCTAGAGCGCACTTCACTCAAAAACTAGGAGCCTCTATGGCTTTCTTAGGAAACCTACCGCTAGAGGACATATGCAAGGCAGCAACATGGTCTACACCTCACACCTTCATGAAACACTATTGTGTTGACGTGCAAGCCAAGCATCAAGCTGCAGTAGGCCAGGCTGTCCTTGGAACTCTTTCAAACTACTGCAACGGATACAGGTGACCACCGCTAAGGGAGACACTGCTGCACAATCAATGCGTAGTGTACAATCTGCAGCTCATATGCCTCGAACGGAAAATGCTACTTACCATCATGCATCTGTTCTTGGCATGTAGAGCTGCAGAGTTGTACACGCCCTCCCGCCTCCCCGGGACTTGTATCCGTTCCAGTTTTTCATCTTACTTAGATGCACACGCATGGACATCCTTTTTTTCTTTACTTCTACTAACTCCATCATTTCCCATCATGGCGAAAAACAATCGTAAGGATGGAGCCAATGCCCATGCACAGTATTGTCCAAGGGAGGAGTCTCCTATCTTGTGACTACAAAGACTTCTTCCAAGAAGACAACAACCTGCAATCATCCGAGTCCAACACCAGGTGGCGATCTAATGCATAGTGTACAACTCTGTAGCTCTGCATGCCAAGAACAGATACATACTGGTAAGTAGCATTTTCCTTTTGGACAAAGTGATTTATTTCCTGTCATCTTTTCAGAATATTTGCGTGCTGTTCCTAGAGAGAGAGAGAGGAGGGATTAGTACAGTCTGTGATGCAAATGATTAAGGCAGGGTGACTGCAAGGTAACTCTTGGAATCCACTTTTGTTGGATTTAATGCCCTCACACACCCTTTCAGGTGTCATGCTTCATCATTTGGGCCTGCTCCTCGTTGGGTCGGCGGTGCAATACCCAACGGGCAACACCTCATAGAGGGGCTCTTTGGCGGAGATCTTTTTCCAACAGCCGTATGGATGAAGTGCGGGTATGGGGCCAGAATAGAGGGTAGAGGTGTAGTAGTGAATTAAAATAAAGCTAGTGGTACCGGGAATGATTTATTCAGAAGGTTCACTGCTTTAATTAAAAACTGTTTTCTAGAGGAGAGTACTGGAAAAATATGTTTCCAGAAATCCTCCAGAATCCGTTATAGTCCGGTCAACATGTTTCTCGCTAATGTAAATTTAACAAGCGATTCTGCAGGACCCAGATGACTATTTAGCAAGTATCTAATGGTGAAAAACACGGTCTACTCTAATACCCTAAAGTGTAATGTATGTATGCTGATGTGGCTACAACACTACGGGGTGAAGGGAGAACAATACTATATTATCCTTCTTCTATTGTGACTGCCAATACTTGTTAAGGAAAGAGGGAGAGCATATCACAAACAGATTAAAAACATTTGCATCGGTGACTGTAATCCTTGTGTGGTTCGCATGCCAGTAGATATCAGGCGTTTCACCACACCATTGCACAAGTGTAATATGTACTCTCAAATGTGAACACTCAGTGAGTGGTACGGAATAAACAACTAAAATCAGAGAGAATAAAAATACCAAATTGGTATTGTTAGCTGACATTTATTCAAAACTCAACTAAAGTTATTAACAGTCAGATAACGACAGTATCCAGCGGGTAAAGCTTCAGGTAGATATTCCACCGCAAGGCTATGTATAGGGAAAGTCTTAGTGCCTTACGAACAATGTACAGTGACTTAGGTAGTCTTATTGTGCGTTTCAAAACCGCGTTTTGTCAATCAGGAATGCCTGTGGGAGCGCTGTGTTATAAACTAAATTGTCTGACTTTTATATTTCTGGAAACCAGGAACTACAGATAAAGGCCCACGTAGTGAGCTGTGAAAAACAGCGTGTGCAAGACGTGTGGCCCTAAAGTCAGAGTGGGCAACGTTTCATGCCGTGTTACTTAGTATTCAAAATAATCAAAATAATGGCCCATATTCTGACATACTGCGCGAGTTTGTATCAGGACAAAAACTGGGAGGTATTCAAGAATGTCCTTAATTGGTATGCGGTCAGTGTGTGAACGCAGAAAATGCCAGAGGTAACGTGCAGCGAGAAGAGAAACCAGCATACACGTGTTTACGCTGCAGAGGTAGTGCATAGTGGGATCGGTGCGGGATAATGTCAGAATAGCACCCAGCTGGGAGGCAATAATAATGGTACACGTAGTGAAGTCTGTAAATATGTTTATACAATCCGTGTGTCCCTTAAGGTGGTTTACGAGATAGAAAATCTCCTAGTACCGCATATTCTGACATACTGCGCGGGTTTTTATCAGGACAAAAACTGGGAGGCAAACTGAGTGTAAACGCCACCGCTGAGGTATAAAGAATGTCCTTAATTGGTATGCGGTCATACAGAAAATGCAGAAGGTAACGTGCGGCGAGGAGAGAAACCAGCAATCGTGTTTCCGCTGCAGAGGTAGTGCATTGTGTGATCGGTGCGGGTTAATGTCAGAATCGCACCAGGCTGGGAGGCAATGCGTGCAGAAAATAAATAAATACCTCCGCTGCCGTAATAGTTTCACGTAGCTAGAGAAAAAGGTTAAGGTACACTTCCTCGAAAGGTAACCTGATTACCCGGACATATTATTAACATACCGGGTCAACAGTGTGGAGAACAAGGTATCTCCTAGCGTTAAGAACCAGCGCTGCCACAACTTTCACTGCGATGCTGCTTCACTTACTTGGTAATCCCTGAGCTGCACTTCACGCACCTACCCCTCGCCGCTGGAACCGGGTGAAGGAGGAAGGCGAGGTCAGTGACGGATATAAAGGAGTGGGAAGGCTCCACGTGATTTCCTGTCATGCCATCTTTTTGTCCCTTGCCCCTCCTGTGGCAAGAAGGCCATGTCTGACGCACATTCTGTTTATATTCTCTGCCTACCTGACTCACTCCCCAGAGACCTGTCGACATTGCAAGAAGCTGTCGGGGATAACTCTTAGAGAGGGAAAGGATTCGCCTCTATGGACTTTCTGAAAGGCAGGTCTCCTCTGACCGAAGAAAGAAGGCCAGATCGACATTGAAAAGCAAAATCCTGATCTGTTCACAATAGGTGTCGAATT
This sequence comes from Lissotriton vulgaris, assembly GCF_964263255.1. Taxonomy (NCBI): domain Eukaryota; kingdom Metazoa; phylum Chordata; class Amphibia; order Caudata; family Salamandridae; genus Lissotriton; species Lissotriton vulgaris. The sequence goes on along the minus strand of NC_141685.1, from coordinate 2,119,508,407 downwards.
TACCAATAGCGAAGAAATGGATGTTGTCAAAGCCATCGACACCAAGATCGAAGACGACTGTTTCGACGTGGAGTCATCAGGTAACGGACCCTTCGTTTGTGTCAACCTAGAGATGCTCCACGTTGAGGAGTAGGTCTCAGTCAACGTTGGGTCAAAGTTCGTTGAGGCACAAGTCCCAGTTGGCGTTTCATCGTAGACGATAGATGTCGAGACTGGAAACTCCGTCGCCGTCCTCCCAGCACTTGATGTCGCAGCATAAGTCTCCGATGGTGTCGTCCCAAAGGCGGTTGACGTCGAGACACAAGACTCCATCCGCTCTAACTCACGGGCGCTAGAAGTTGAGACAAAGGACTCCGTCGGCATCAACTCAAGGATGTTTGACGTCGAGACGAACACCCCCTCCGTCGTCAACCTGGCGACGGTCGACGTTTGGGCACAATTCTACTCCCAGAGAAAGGTACACACCGAAGACACCTCGCTCGACGTCAAGACATTGAGCTAGGTCCTTCTCACTCCCAGTGATCATTTCTCCATCACCACCACAGACGTTGATAGCAAAATCACCAGCACGGGTTCAGGACACAGTGACTCAATTTTCAACGTCGACCCATCACACTGGTTCAAGACTCACTTAATCATAGTCTCCAAGGTCACTGGAGGTTATTATCTCTACCTCGAGCAGTCCAGCTTCTTGACCTGTACGTCCCCGTTAACGCTCTGAGGGTCTTGCACGAGAAGGGAGGCAGAAATCTCCATCCTGTGCACCTCTCTCCTAGATGATCTCTTCATCACTCGGTACGATGACAGGATACATATTTCAAAAGAAAAGCAGGCAGAGCATAGATTCCATGGTGGATGCGACTGAAAATGTTAGGGGTTCCATTCCATCAGACGCCTTCCTCTCAATCATTGATCATGGATGCTTCCCTCCATGGTTGGGGAGTACACACGGCGTCCCTCCAGACTCCAGGTCAGTGGTCAACAAAAGAACTATTTTATCACATCATGCTGCATCTAGCCCTCAAGGCCTTACTTCTCTCGATTCAGACCAACTCCATTCTAGTATAGACAGACAATACAACCAGCATGTACTATCTGAACAAACAGGGAGGGACTCAGTCGAAATCTCCATCTCTGGAAGCCCAAGCTCTGTGGCATTGGCTCCTTGCGAGGAATTGGAAAATAACAGCAATACACCTACCGGGGGAACAGAATTCAAAAGCAGACGCTCCGTCATCACTTTGAGGACCAGCAGGACTGAGTTTTAAGTGACTGTCGTTGAAGACATTTTCCGAGAATGGGGTCACTCAAGTATCAACCTGTTCACGGAAGACACAAAAAAATGCAGCGACTTCGCCTCCAGATTCCACCGACCAGGGTCAAGAGGAAATGCCCTTTTGATCAACTGGTCAGGAGGATTTGTGTACGCCTTTCCTCCTCTTCCTCTCATCCCCAAGGTGGTAAGCAAATCCTCCCACTCCGAGACGAGGATGATTCTGATTGCTCCGGACTGGTAACTGCAGTAGTGGTACCCGGACCTTCTGCATCTGTCTGAATGTCCACACAAGAAGTTGCTGTGCAGACTGGACCTGCTGTCGAAGAATAATGGCAGCATGGCTCCTGTGGTCCCCCAATATGGTAATTTAGGACTCCCTCAGCATTGCATGACCATCTTGAAAGAAGCAAAAAGACCTCCCACAAGACACTTTTATGCTTGTAAATTGAAGCATTTTTACTTTGGTTTGCAGAATTACAACCCTACCAAGGGGCAGGAGGATGTAATTCTCCCTTATCTACTTCCCTTAGCTAAGGCAGGTCTAAAATTCTCTTAAATAAAAGTGCACCTGGCTGCCCTTAAGGCCTGCAGGCGCTCCCCTTTTCAGCCTTCTTTCTTTCAGATGCAGGTTATGAAAGATTTCTTACAAGGGTTAAAGATCTACCCTCCCATTTAACCTTCTTTGCCTACCTGGGAATTGAATCTGTTTCTTTCTAAACTGATGAGTCCCCCATTTGAACCTATTCACAAAGCAACCCTCCAGCACCTAACTTGGAAGGCAGCCTTTTTGGTGGCGATTACTTCAGCTCGCAGAGTGAGCAGGATCCAGGTTCTCTGCTCAAAAGAACCATTCAGTTTTCATCTCAATAGTTGCTTTGAGAACCCACCCCTCCTCCTGTCCGAAGGTGGTGTCGATTTCCATGTCAACCAAGACATTACGCTACCTACCTTTTTTCCTTATCCCTCTACTCCAGCTGAAAGGTCCCTTCACTCTTTAGACCTGAAAAGGGATTTGAAATTCTATTTGGACAGGTCTAAGACGATTAGGAAATCTGATAAACTGTTTATTAACTACGGATCAATCCGAACAGGTTTTCCAGCCTCCAAGCGGTCCATCTACAGAAGGATAGTGTCATGTATCAAACTGGCTTATCAGTTAGCACAAAAGCCACTTTGGTCTAGGATCCAGGCTCATTCCACTAGAGGATTTCCAAGCTCTGCAAACCTGCCACTTGGAGAGCTATACATATGTTTATTCAACACTATTGTCTCTACTCCGGTGTGCCCTGGGCTCCTACCAACCAGGTACCCAGGGCCTGTGTTCCTTCCATTAAACTTTGTTGAAACTAAAACCCAATTGGCATCTCTGGCCACCTGTCAGCCCCTAGTAAATGGTACCCAGGGCAGGGTGACCAGAGAAGACCCCTAAGGGCTGCAGCACTTATTGTGCCTCCCTTAGGGGCCCTGTACCCTGACAACCTACACACTGCCTTTGCAGGCTGAGTGTCTTAAGTACAGAACTAAACAGTCGACCTAGCACACATCCCTCTGTTCCATGCCCACAAGCTTACTGCCCTGGCATCCATCAGTCACCCCTCTAGCTGGGTGCCCTATGCCAGTGATGTGGGCACAGGTGCATGATCCCTGTGCCCCTTCAGTACCCAGTGCCATTCCTGGGCACTGTAAGTGCAGTGCTGCCGTTAAAAGTATATAGGGCTGGGAGATTGTCATTACGAACTCCACAGCACCATGATGGCTTCACTGAAGACTGAGTTTGACATCAAACTTCTCAGTACATTAAACCCACACTGATGCCAGTGTGGGATTTAATGTAAAATGCATGACGAAGGGCATCTTAGAGATGCCCCGCTGAAACCTAACCAACTCCACACATCTTGACTGTGTGGCTATTTAGGCTGCCACCACCAGACCAGTTTCTGGAACCCTGGGTGGATAGCCTACTGCTCTCGGGGGGGCTGAAACAATGCACATCCTGGGACGAGGTGCCAAGCCTCCTCCCCCAGGATGGGCAGGGGAAGCTTCAAAAGCATACCACCTTTGAGCTTCTCCAGGCCACTTGCTGTACTCTGCAACAGGCCCTCACCAGTTCTGACCCCCACTCTGGCGGGAAGAACGTTGGGAAACCCTAAGTGAGCAAGGGGGGTGTGCCAGCTTATGCCAGCCGCACCCCTCAGGTGGGAGAGGCGAGGTGAAGCACGACTCTGGGCTCCCGCCATCTTGAAGATGAGGGAGCCCTGCCCAATCGCAGCTAGTCTCCTGTCCCCTCCCACAGGAGAGGAGCAGGCTAGGGGTGTACCCACCCCAGGACAGGGACCCATTGGTCCCTGCCCTACCTGTAACACCGCTAAATTTAGTATTGAGGGGCACCCTGAACATTCCTTCCTCAGATCCCGATTGCAACAAGAACAAGAAACAAGACCTGCTGTGCAGCTGCTAACAAGAGGGCGACACCAACTGGCTTGTCCCCAGAACCCTACAGGCCTGTTGATCCTTGAACCTGCTCCTGCGAAACTCCGGGGTATCCTGCGGACAGCAACCTCTTAAACCCCGGAGGACCTGCCTGCCTGTGTTGAACCTTCCAAAAGACTGGGACTCCCACGAGCAGTGGTTCTGCTCAAACAGCAATACCCCTGGTGCTAGCCAGGAACTGAGAATACAGCACAGTCTGCACAAGCCAAGTCTGGCCTGTGCCTGAGTGATCCAAGACCACAAGGCTGACCCCCCGGTCGACTTGAGACCCAGAGTCCAGTCCCAACGACTAAGACTAAGCCTGCAGCCTCAGAACCAGGGAACCCTCCAACTGTGACCAGCAGAGGGTAAGATTTCTTGACACCAAAAGACACCCCTAGACCCAGCACCCCACGGCCCCCTGTGCCTTCCTTTGGGGTACCTACCTCTTCTCCAAGATCCCAACTTACCACTCAAAGTGGTGGTCGCACCTGAAGAATCTCCATCCCCGAGCCTGCAGCCTTAGTTCACTTTTGAACTTTCCCATTGGATAACATTGAGCTCCCGACGGCTCAAAAGCACCCTGCACCCAGCCGCCAGAGTGCCGCTGGAAGTGCAACTACTACCCTACTCTATTTCCCCACTTCCCCACCGCGTGGCCTGCTTGCTTGCAGCCACCAACCAAAGTCCCCCCTACCCTCCATTGGATGACATTGGGCCTACTCTCTCAACACCATGCTGCCCCTGTGCTGCTGAGGGTGTAACTACTGTACCTTTCTGACCCAGGGAGACCCCTGAGTCTATGCCCAGAACCTTAACTCCACCAGTCGAGTACTTGCCTAAAAGCCAATAATTCCCTTTCCTTCCATAGGTTAACATTGACTGGTTTCACTTGAAACTTCTTCTGTGTGGAGTTTTGAAACTTTAAAATATTAATCGAAAATCAGCCGAACAAAATTCGAATAACTCTCCTATGATCAGGAGAAAAGCCAGTACTGTACCGAAAAAGTAAAAATTGTCGATTTTTGCAAACTACAAATATTTTTTAAAAATCGTACCAACTACCAAAACCTAATTACTTACCTGTCTTAGGTAGATTTCCAGAATGACAGCACGCCAAAGAGTATCGGATCCTCAGATGCCGAAGACTCAGACGTCGAGGACATCACTCCAGCTCAACGGGTCATAAGTCAGACCGTCGACCCCAACCCTTCCTCAACACCCTCAAAAAAGGCTTCGGTCACACCCTCACCTTTGGGCCCGGGTGCACACCGAGATACTGCTTCCCACGCCCCTCCTTCTGGCCCGGCAAAGAAGCCCACTAAGCCTTCAGGCGGCTCGGGCTCGAGCCAGCCTATTCCCAGTGCTAATCCTATACCGACACCGAAGAAGCCATCTTCCTCTACTACGCTGACCGTTGCTCCGACACCTAAGCAGACGGCGCCGAAGACTGGCAGCGGCTAATTGATGCCGAAAACACATTCTGAGCAGAGTAACAAACCGCCAAAGTGCCAGATTAACACACGTCGGAGCCGAAAAAACACCGGGAACCGAAAAAACAGGTTCCGGTAAAAGACATTTCACAAGGGCACACTCCTAAGCCTAAAGACCCGACACCAGCTACTGACTAGGTGCCGAAAAAAACCCACAGAGCTGAAAACTTAGACGCCGAAGGATTTGCCCAACTCAGAACTTTTTTACACCGGATCCTAATCAGAAAACTCATGTAAAGGATCCTAAAACCGTACAATTGACTTTCAGCTCCAAGAAGAGACCACTTGAGGCGCAGCACCTCCTCCCCTCCAAAGGAGGACATTGCAACCTCTCCATTAAGGGTCCCTTCTCCACCACCTCCCCATACTTTTCCTCCTCCTACACCACCTCCACCACATCATTCACCTACACCATCTACTAATCCAGATGATGATGTAGACACAGATTCTGAAGACATAGGTGGGGGTGCACACAACCCAGCAGGGGCCAATAGTCCCCCTCAGTCCCCTAATCCATGGGATGATTAAAACACCCTTGATGTATACCCATCCAGACCTTCCCCACCTTAGGACACTATAGGGTTTAACCTACTAGTCCAAAGGGCTGCGCAGTATCATGGGGTGGACTTACACACCGATGCAGCGGAGGAAGATTTCCGATTAGACACTTTTGGTAACACACAAAGGTCTACTGCCATTTTACCAATGCTTAAGGGTGTCATCAAGCACTCAACAGAGGTTTTTAAGGATACTGTCAGGGCTAGGGTCCTGAATCCTCGCATTGAGAATAAATATAAAGCTGCCCCTGCAGATCCAGTTTATATTAAAGATTCAGCGCAATTAGATTCTCTAGTAGTGTCTAATGCACCTAAACGTGCTAATTCCCAGACATCCGGTGAGGCCTCACCACCAGACAAAGAATCTAAGCTCCTTGACTCCTCCGGTAAGCGAACCGCAGCACAAGCAGCTAACATCTGGCTCATTGCCAACACCCAAGTGTTGCTGGCAAGATATGACAGGGCACATTACGATGAACTAGAGTCCATAATACAGCACCTACCAGACAAGTACAAAAACAGGGCTAATTAACTTATACAGGAAGGTAAAAATATCACTAATACTTCCATCCGTTGTGCCCTAGACGCTGCAGATACCGCCTAAGGGCAATCGATACCAGCACCCTACTTCGTAGACCTGCCTGGCTACGTATTTCAGGGTTTAAACCTCATGTACAAAACTCCATCCTTAATCAGCCATTTGATGAGACACATTTATTTGGCCCAAATGTTGACTTGTCTTTAGAGAAAATGAAAAAAAGACAGATACAGCAAAATCTATGGGAGCTTTGCAGCAGCAAGCTCCCAGACGTTCCTTTTGTCGCTCATCATAGAGAGGCAACACAAGAGGCTAATCCTCAAAGTCCCTCCGCTTCCTAAAAAACCCCATGTCAATCCACATTCAATAAGGGCTACCAGAAAGAGGGTTACAGGGGTAACAATCAAGGCAGAGGCAAAAACTCCCGCTCTGCCTCTACCCCACCCAATGACTTTCATCCCCTTCCCCCCCAACATTACACTACCCTGGGGGGAAAACTTCAACAATTCCTGCCTGCTTAGATCAACATCACATCAGACAGGTGGGTGCGACAAATTATTCAGTCGGGTTACTGTCTAGAACTAGCATCTACCCCCCAAACATACAACCCAAACCACGTCCAATATCACAAGAATATCTATCACTGTTAAAGCAAGAAGTAGTATCCCTGCTAGAAAAAAGTACAATAGAACCAGTTCCTCTGCACCAACAAAACAAGGGGGTTTACTCTTTATATTTTCTGATTCCAAAGAAGGACAGCTCTCGAAGGCCTATTTTAGACCTCAGACCACTAAACATATACATAGTGTCATACCATTTTCACACGGTCACACTCCAACAAGTCCTTCCGCTCCTGCTGCAAAACGACTTCCCGGCTACTCTAGATCTGAAGGACACCTACTTCCACATTCCCATTTACAAAGCTCACAGGAAGTATCTCCGATTTGTAATAGGCGTGCAGCACTATCAATTCAAAGTACTCCCATTCGGAGTCACAACAGCACCAAGAGAATTCACCAAGTGCTTAGCAGTAGTGGCAGCGCATCTACGAAGACAGCACATCCATGTCTTCCTGTACCTCGACGACTGGCTCAAAAAAAGCCCACTCATACAGTCAATGCATGGAACACTCATGCCACCATCCAACTGCTCAACAACTTGGGGTTCACAATAAACCACACCAAGTCTCATCTACAGCCATCCAAAGTACAACAGTACCTCGGTGCCACAATAAACACCAACAGCGCTAGATTATCCTACTCCAGCAAGGATAGCAGCATGCAAATTCTTCTAACAAAGTTTCAGCTACAACACTCCCTCCCAGCACGAGTGTTCATGCAACTCATAGGGATGATGGCCTCTTGCATCTTCATAGTACCCCACGCAAGACTTCAAATGCGTCCACTACAAGAGTGCTTATCACGTCAAGGGAACCAGGCTCAAGGTCACTTAACAGACCTAGTGTTGGTAGACGGTCGGACTCGTCGCTCTCTGCAATGGTGGAACACCAAAAACATTTCCAAGGGACAACCGTTCCTAGAGCCAGTTCCTCAGATAATCTTGACTGCGGACGCATCGCTCTTCGGCTGGGGAGCCCACCTACTGCGACACACCATGCAAGACAGGTGTACACAGCAACAAAAATTACTCCACATCAATCATCTGGAGTTACTAGCAATATTCCTAGCACTAAAAGCTTTCCAGAAGAAAGTAGCAAACAAAGCTGTGTTAGTCCGCACAGACAACATGACAGCAATGTACTACATACAAAAGCAGGGAGGCACACACTCCCTGCAACTCTCTCAACTAGCACAGGACATATGGAGGTGGGCTATACCTCAAAATATATTCCTCCTAGTCCAGCATGTTCAAACTACTACTGCTGATCTGTTAAGTCGTCAAACACAACAGACCCACGAGTGGGAACTTCATATGCAAGTACTTCAACCATTCTTTCAGATGTGGAGACACCCTCAAATAGACCTATTTGCCACCCACAAAAACGCAAAATGCCCAAGCTTCGCCGCCAGGTAGCCACACCCACTGTCAAAAGGCAATACGATATGGATGAATTGGTCAAACAGATTTGTGTATGCTTTTCCACCTCTACCACTCATGCCACTAGTAGTACGCAAACTACAGCAGCATTCACTGACCCTCATCCTAGTTGCTCCAACGTGGGCCAGACAACCGTGGTACACCACACTGCTACAACTGTCTGTAGTACCGCACCAAAAACTGCACCTGTCTCCACAACTCTTAAAACAGAACCGTGGAGAGCTCAGACACCCGGACCCAGCTCAGCTCAACCTTGCAATCTGGATCCTGAATTCCTAGAATTTGGATATCTGAACCATCCTCCATACTGCATGAATGTCATTAAAAAAGCTACACGTCCAACCACTAGGGCATGTTACGCGGCCAAGTGCAAACGATTTGTGATATATTGTCACAACAATATTGATCCCCTAGATGTGTCTATTCAACACATCATAGGATACTTATTGCATCTCCAAAGATGTAACTTAGCCTATACATCTATTAGACTACATCTTGCTGCAATAGCAGCATATCTGCAAAACCGACATCTATCTCTACTCAGAGTGCCTGCCATTAAAGCTTTTATGGAAGGCACTTAAAAGAGTACCGCCTTCGCCTGTGTGGAATTTAAACGTTGTTCTCACACGGTTAATGGGACCTCCTTTTGAACCTTTACACAAATGTGAATTACAATTTTTAACATGGAAAGTTGCTTTCCTAGTAGCTATTACTTCTCTGCGGAGAGTTAGTGAACTACAACACTAACCACCCAAGAACCCTTCTTTCAAATGCATCAAAATAAGGTAGTTCTACGTACTCATCCAAATTTCCTGCCCAAAGTAATTTCTCCATTTCATCTCAATCAATCTGTGGAACTGCCAGTTTTCTTCTCGCAACCACAGTCAGTAGCAGAAAGAGCTCTTCACACATTGGATGTCAAGAGCATTGCTATACCACATAGAAAGGACACAACCTTTTCGTAAGACAAAACAACTTTGTCTCTCACCACCACACAAGGGTAATCCCATTTCAAAATCTGGGATAGCTAGATGGATTGTCAAATGCATACAGATTTGTTACCCCAAAGCTAAACGTATGTTATCTGTTCCTCCTAAAGCCCACTCTACAAGAAAAATAGGGGCTTAAATGGCCTTTTTAGGGAACATACCCCTAGATGACATCTGCAGAGCAGCTACATGGTCTACACCGCACACATTCACAAAACACTATTGTGTAGATGTGCAAAACAAGCTAATGTGGGCCAGGCTGTTCTCAAAACATTATTCCAAACTACTGCAAGAGATGGGGGTGGTCGCTGCTAAGAGTGGGTACTGCTATACAATCTATGCACAGTGTGCAATCTGCAGCTCATATGCCTCGAACGGAAAATGCTACTTACCAGTATGCATCTGTTCTTGACATGTAGAGCTGCAGAGTTGCACACGCCCATCCGCCTCCCCGGCTACCCTGGTCTGTTCCAGTAGTATCTTAATTAGATACAAATTACCTGGGCATCCTTCCTTTTCTTGCAAAGCTCCATCATTTCCCTAATGGTGGAAAAACAATCTGTGGTGGAGCCGATGCCCATGCGCAGTGTGGTCCTAAGGTGGAGTCACCGATCTTGTGACTTCCAAAACTTTTCAGGACAACAACAAACTGCAAACAACTGGGCCCAACACTAGGAGGCGATCTATGTACAGTGTGCAAATCTGCAGCTCTACATGCCAAGAACAGATGCATACTGGTAAGTAGCATTTTCCTTCAAGTACTTTGACGCATAAAAACGTATTCAAACTTCACCAAACTACTTTCGATATCGATAAAATCAACTCTACTCAATCAGCTTGATTCCGGTCGTTGACTAGGGCTGTTGGGCCTATCCACGCCGTGAGGCCTACACCTCATGGAAAGGACGCCATTCAAAAGATGCCCCGGGTGTGGTGCAAAGTTTCCACACAGTGACCATCACGAGGTCTGTAAGCTGTGCTTATCGCCAGAACAAGACTAATCCACCTGTACAGCCTGTGCATCCTTTCAATCCAAGAAGACCATTCGAGATCGGAGGGCCCGTCGACAAGGCATGCACAGATCTGCTCCAGAACCGGTGGATATCTTCAAAGTTCCGCTCGTCCCTGAAGAAGATTCAGACGATCTCCAAATCGTATCCGGGGCAGACGACTCCGATGACTCAATACCATCAGCTCAGCGTGTGAGTACTACTGCCCCTGCCCCTGCCCCATACCCAGCACCAAATCTAATGCAAAGGTCAACACTCCGCCTCCGGGGCCCAGGCGCGACTGAAAAAACACTTTGAAAGCCCCGCCATCGAGCCCGGCTCCGAAGAAAATACTCAAGCCTTCTGGTAGCTCCTTACCGAGCAAGCCGCACGTGCCGATCCCACCATCTCCTTCGGTACCGGAACTGAAAGGTCCCAGCTCCGAAACAGTCTACTTCGTCTAAAGACAAAACTATGAAGCCAGAGTCTGACGCCTCGAGTCCGCCGAAACCAGCTTCTACTCTGAAGCCAATATTTTCGGTACCAAAACCTACAAGGCCTGATTCTGATTGGCTCAAGCCCTCGGAACAGCCTACGACTCCGAAAACAATACCTTCGGTGCCGGAATCTACGGAAAGGACACAGTAACAACTCCTAAGGCTAAAGACAAGCAGCAACGCAGAATCTTTTCCAACCTGATCCTCTACAAAAGATCTACATTGACCCAAAGACAGGTCATGTATCCACTACGCCACACAGGAATAGGAAGGCAGACACGGCACCTGCACCTGCAGTGCCTGTCAAGAAGGACTGTGCCACATCTCCTATGCACCCTTCTCCTATACTTCTCCTGTTCCTCTTAACATTTCATTAGGATTAGGCGACAGTTTGCCTTGATTAAGGGTTTGGAGGGCATCATCCACAACGTGGAGGAGGGTGGTTTCCGTGCTGTGTCCAGGTCTGAACCCGGATTGGAAGTCATCCAGTAGGTGGAAGTTGGTGATGTGTTGGCTTAACTGCTGTTGCACACGTTTCTCCAGAACTTTTGCTAGAAGTGGGATGTTAGATATCGGTCTGTAGTTGTCAGGGAAGGCTGCATCTAGCGTAGGTTTTTTTAAGATGGGGACAACTTCGCCCGCTTCATGGGAGTCCGTTATCGATCCCTGTAGGAGTGATGCATTGATTATAGCAGTCAAAGAGGGGATGATCGCTTGAGAGACAGCGGTTGAGCAGTCGGACGGGAGGGGATCATTGTAGTGATCCGGTTTGAGGATAGGATTTTCAAGACCGTGTTCATCATAGATTTTAAAGTTGGACCCATGGCTAAGTTTTTAGTTGAAGTCTGGGAGGGCGGCGAGAAGAAGTAGAGCCGGCGTAGTAGTTTGGGAGTGCGTTGGAGAGATGAGTTTGTTCCTAAGGCCGTGATTTCGTCAATGAAGGAGGAAAATTCCTCACATGAAATTGGCGATATAAGGGTTTCTTTGGATGTTTTAGCCAGTTTGTTAGATTGATGTTTAACCAGATCGAATCGCTTGCGGGGTCAGTTTTTGGTGTTCTCCAATTCAGTTCTGAAGAATTTTTTTTTTTTAATTGTGGATTTTCCTATTGTAGGTGTTTCTGGACTGGCGGAGGAGATTTAGATTGGCTGCTCACGGGTGCTTTTTCCAAATACGTTTTGCCTGCCGGAGGGATCTCCTCTCATTGTTGAGGGATCCATTTAACCAGGGGTTTCTGTCTTAGATTTGGGTTCTTTTTAGTTCTATCGAACCGCTACAAAGCTGTCCTCTCAGACTTCGGACACTTAAAACTGCCTTTTGGATTGGAGCTTCAGGCTTCTCCTTCAAAACCTCCTTTCCTGGCTGTTTATCCAGACAAAGTTGTCCTTCGCGCTAGGCCTTGTTTCCTTTCCAAAGTGATTAGCTCTTTCAACATAGGAGAGACAATCACTTTGCCCACCTTCTTCCCGCCTCCTTCTAGAGATCGAGAGGTTCCACCGCCTGGATCCAAAGCGTGTTTTTTCATTCAATCTGGAGTGCACAAAGCAATTTCGGGTGGATGACCAGCTCTTTGTTGGCTATGTGGGTGCCAATAAAGGTTGGCCCGTGCAAAAACAGACCATCTCTCGAAGGGTCATCCTTTGCATCAAAATCTGCTATTCCTTAGTGAAAAAATGAACCTCCAGTGGGGTTACGCGCCCATTCTACCAGGGCGACAGCAGCCACTACTACTTTAAGACGTTGCGTCCTGGTGACCAGAACCAATGATGTTCTGACGTTGCCTGGCCTCTCCACTTCCTCCCCTGGCTGTCGATTCCCTTGAAGAGACCTCCTGGTCTGAGCCTGAAACCACAATCTACGATCTCCATAGGGAAACATAAGCTGCCTGATGCTGTGAGCACCGTGCACCCACAGTTCCTGTGCCTCTGGTGGTGTGGCTCTTGTGCTGCCTTGGGCCCTCCTTTGGACTTACCTTAAGTTTTTAAGATTTCCCTCCTTGGCTGATTTACATTTCCATGACTAGCCTCCAACGCGTCCCCCTTGTCCCTGTCGCATTTTCACCCCTGCCCTTTGCACCCAACTGCCCTAATTCCGCTGGTGGGTCACTTTTAGTGCAGAATTGAATCATGGGCTACCTTGGTTCTACCCCCAAAAGGACCATTCCAAAATTAATTTTACTTACCTGTAATTGGTAACTGTTTTTCTTATGGGTTTGCATGGTGTGGTTTCTCTTTAAAAAATGTTTTAAGTATGACAAAGTAACGTTGTGTCTGCTTTTGAGTTGTCCTGCTTACTAATGTACTGCAGGGCCAAGACTGTGTTGTTTGTTTTACCCTAAACCAAAAAAGTAACTGAAAAGTAACTAGAAATTAATCTGAAGTAATTTCATGTATTCCAACGAGTTTACAAAGTATTTCCTATACTGCAAAGTAACTTGTATGCTTTTTTCAGACCAGTACACACAGCTTACCAGCTCAATTACACAACCACAAAAGAGAGTACTGTATTATCTATTTTAGCCTCCGCTAGACCTCTGGGGATCCACTGGACTCTGTGTACACTATACCTCATTTTGGTATAGTGTATATATAGTGCCAGCTTTCTACATTAAGTTTGATTCTGCTTGGCGCTGGGCAAAATTCATGCGGTGAGGAAACCTCAAGTGGGTTATCCTAATCAACTATTGTTGAACAATTTTAATTGTACTAGTCATAAATTCCAATAGAAAACTTTATAAAAAAATCCACCTCAAATATTGTTAATGAAGGTAAGTAACTTTTCCTCTGACATTTTTTTGTAAAGGATGTTTTCCTAATGCCTGATGTACAATACTTTGAATAAAAATTATGACACAGAAATAAATGTCAAACTTTTCTTTCTTTCCAGAAAAATATGTAGATAGACTATTTGGTGTCAATCGTGATCGGATGTCAATGGACCAGATGGCTGTCCTCCTCGTTAGCAAAGTCAACGAAAGTAAAAATCATAGTAAGGCTTTTCTTTTAGCAATAGATATTTAAACATTGAAAACATGCACAAGTTTAAATATATATATATATTTTTCAAACCTTGCATTCCCTCCTGTCTTGATCTTTCTACCCTTTACCTTAAACTACATAGAGGCTTTTTCTTTTAATTGGTAATGTCCTCCTGGTTGCATTGTTTGGCAGTTTCCTTTATGTGGCTGCAGGAAATGCTGGTGTCACACAAATGCCTGCAACTAAAGCCAATGCAACGCTTAGTTGAAGAGAATTGGACTCATTTTTCTTTACAATATTTTATTGCAGCTCCTCCACACACAACCTGGAAGGACACAAGAAAATGGAGACCTAGGTATTGGAGAAAGCCCGTCTCAGACAGTAGTAGCAGTGATGAAGATGAATCTGCTCAGAAACCTGTAAAACATGGTACATGTCTTTCTGGGATATATTTAACTTTGTGCATACTGTGCAGTGCTCTCGCTTTCATTATTTATTTTGACCTTGCTTTGCTTGCTATAGGATACTGCAATGTGTAAAAATACAATCAGCAAAGGGTACAAGCCTTCCATGCATTCCTTTTGTGTGCCTGAACCATTCACTTGCATAGCAAATCTTTTAAATACACACACAATCAGCCCCTAAGACTACACAGGGGATTTAGTTTTTTAGGACTAGATGAACCTTTAATGTAAGAACTGCAGGGAGTCTTCTCTTTCCTGTTGACTCCTGGAGCCATATCCTTTGATCAGCCTGTGCCCCTCCATGTGATGGAGCCCATGCATTATGCTAGGAAATTTACAGGCGGCAGGACAGCACTGTAGACCCTGCAGCTGTCCGTGACACTTTAGCTCCTTGCTCCCTCCTGTGAGGGGCTGTTCAACCCAAGCTTTGCAGCAGCTGAGCAGCCAGAAAATGTATATACGTTGGAGCATGCATTCCAAGCTGGGCTCTATAAAAACAAAACTTAAATAAATACATTCTATATATAAGAAAAGAGTCTGGATGTAGATTCCCAAGGTCCAAGAAATGTTAGCCCAAGTCTGTCACACGAGGATGCCTTGTAGGTAGGCCTGTTGTAAATCAAGTAGGAGGGACTGAAATTCTTTCTAGTTCGAACAAGACAGTGGACCCCCTGTCTGAAGTGGAGGGCCCACCTCATGTAAACACTGGATTGAGATGGTGGATAAAAAAGAAAAACAATCCATGATTCAGGTTTCGGCTTCAGTGTTCCCTGACACCACTGAGCGCATGATAGTACTTGCTAATGTGTTTCATATATGCTGTAGAAATTTAAAAGTACTTTTGTGGGATATAATTCCTTAAGTTGTGTAAGAAATTGATCAGTGGATCAGTTTGAAAGAATGATCCTGACATCCTATGTTAAATATCTAATTTGAGGTGGTTATCAGAGCCGCATCACCTCCTACACTCCCCACCCCTTAAGATCAATACACATTTTCAGATGGTGATCAAGCCTATAATGGATAACCAGAGACCTTTATTAAGTGACTTTAATCGTATGGTAGGAAAGGCCTTTGACCTTAAAAAAAAATGCTGAAATATTTGCTACTTGGAAAAGCCCCCTCTACATACAACCGACGTACCCAACATGACAAGGCTATTTTATTTTCAAGAGTCAGTAACTCAAAGGCTAGTTTTGAAGCTGTTGAAGAGTAAAGAGGAAGTTGATTTGAAAGCTACCTGGCCTTTAGCGAGATGTGGGCTTGAAGGGCTAAGTTGTCCTGTGGCGGTCTTGCATAAGGGCAACAAACTTGCCATGAACATCACATGCAAGAGCGAGTGGGATTCATGCCTGAGATGGCCAGAAGTGGATCACGAAGACCTTGCAAGTTAAGCTACAGTAAGCATAAATAAACCAGGGAATTGTTTGAACGGTGGAGAGCTAGAATGACGAAAGTGGGCCTAGTCTAATGGAAATGTCAGTTGCCAAGGCACCAGCTCACAAAGTGGGCTAGCAATTGATTGAACTGGGATGCCTACTCATCCACCTTCCGGGGACACCAGAAAGTGAATTTGTTTCAGAAGTTATTTAAAAATTTCATCTTTGGAGTGTAATCCTCAATTGAATTTCTTGGGTGCCAGCCAGCAATGACATTTTCAGGAGACTAAAGCCTTCCTAATATCATTTGAAGCTCGGCACATCGTGAGAAAGTGCCATCTTTCTTGCATGGTATGCCCCCACTTTTTGCTGAATTGCTGATGTACTTTGACAGAGTGCGCCCTGGGATCCTGCCAATCAGGTACCCAGGGCCTGTGTTCCTTTCATAAAACTGCATTGAAGCCTAAACCAATTGCATCTTTCGCCACATGTCAGCCCCTGGTAAATGGTACCCTAGGTACCCAGGGCCCTGTGACCAGAGAAGGCCCCCAAGGGCTGCAGCACTTGTTGTGCCACCCTTGGAGGCCCTGTACCATGACGCGCACACACTGCATTTGCAGGCTGAGGGTCTTGGTGAAGAACAAAACAGTCGACATGGCACACATCCCTGTGTGCAATGCCTACAACACACTGCCTTGGCATACCTCAGTCACCTCTCTAGCTGGGTGCCCTATGCCAGTGGTGCGGGTACAGGTGCATGCGCTCTGTACCCCCTACTGTACCCAGGTCCATTCCTGGGCACTAATTGCAGTGTTGCCATTAAGAGTATATGGTGCTGGGAGGTAGTCATCACGAACTCCACAGCACCATGATGGCTGCAGTGAAGACTGAACAGTTTGGTATCAAACTTCTCAGCACATTAAACCCACACTGATGCCAGTGTGGGATTTAATGTACAATGCACGACAGAGGGCAACTGAGAGTTGCCCCCTGAAACTAACCTACAACTCGTGTCCCGACTGAGGCTGCCACCCAGCAGACATGTTGCTGGACCCCTGGGTAGAGAGCCATCCGCTCTCGTGGGCCTGCAACAATGCACATCATGGGGAGAGGTGCTAGGCCTCCGCCCCCAGGATGGGTAGGGGGAGCTTTAAAGGCATGCCGCCTTTGTGAGCTTTTTCAGGCCACTTGCTGTACTCAGCCACTGGACCCCTCTGGCGGGAAGACAGGCGGGAAAACCTAAGTGAGTAAAGGGGGTGTTCCAGCCTCTGCCAACCCCATCCCTCAGGTGGGGTAGGCGAGGTGAAGCACAACTCTGTGCTCTTGTCATCTTGAGGTTGGGGAGCCCTACCCAATCAGACAGGCTCCTGCCCCCCTTCCACAGGAGTGGCAGGATAGGGGTTATACTCAACCCAGGGAAGGGACCCTTTGGTCCTTGACCTTCCCATACCTGAAACCCCCATCAATTTAGTATTTAGGGGCACCCTGAAACTTCCTTCCAGATCCCGATTCCGAAACTACAAGAAGAAAGAAGCCCTGCCATGCAGCTGCTAACAAGAGGACGACACCAACTGACTTGGCCCCAGCCTTACAGGCCTGTTGACCCTTGAACCTGCTCCTGCTAAATCCAGGCGTCTCTTGTGGTCAGCAACCTCAAAAACCCTGGAGGACCTGACTGCCTTGATCATCCAAAGACTGGGACTACCACGAGCAGTGGTTCTGCTCAAACCGCAACAACCCCTGGTGCCAGCCAGGAACCGCGAATCCAGCACACTCTGGCCTGTGCCTGAGTGAAAAAAGACCACAAGGACGTCCCCCTGGCGACTGTGACCCAGAATCCAGCACCCAAGGACCCTCCTTGACGCTCCTGAAGATGCCTGCAGCCTCACAAAGAGGGACCCCTCCAACCGCAACCAGCTGAGGTTAAGATTTCCCGACACCAATATACCGCTGCACCCGGTGCCCCGCTACCCCCTGTGCCCAACTCCTGGGTGGCTATCTAGTCTACAGCTTCCCAACTTACCTCTCAAAGTGGTTGTCGCACCCGAAGAATCTCCGTCCCTGAGCCTGCAGCCTTTGTTCAACTTCCAGCTTTCCCATTGAAATACATTGGGCGCCCGATGGCCCAAAAGCACCCAGCCACCTGAGTGCTACTGGGAGTGCATCTGTACTATCCTACTTCCCCCACTTGCCCTGTGTAAGTGACCAGGAGCCCAGCTCCCACAGCCTTGTGGCCTGCCTGCTAGCAGCCACCAACATTGGTTAGGCTAACATTGGGTCTACTCATTTTGCACCTGGCTGCCCCTGTGCCGCTGAGGGTGTAACCTACCTGACTCTGGGAGACCCCGGAGTCTTACACCAGGACGTTAACACTGCCAGTCGAGTACTTACCCAAAGACCGATAACTTGCTTTTCTCCATAGGTTAACATTGGCTGGTTTTCACTTGGAAATTCTTCTAAATGTCGAATTTTGCAACTTTGAAATATTCCTTAAAAATCATCCGATGAACTAAAACGAAATTACTCGCCTTCTATCTGAAGAGATTCCAGTCCTGTATCTTTGTGCCCAGCACTGAACCTAAAAAGTAATTACATCTGTGATTTTCCGATGACCTGATTTCCTCCCGTAGGATAACATTGCTTGGTTTTTGTCAGAAATTGTCCCAAGTGTCGATTTTCAAAACATACAAATATGCCTTAAAAATCGCCTGTGTAACAAAAAGGATTTCTTTCAACTGTTTACAGGTAATGCACCAGGGCTGAATCAAAGATCCAGCCCTGAATAAGAAAAACATTCGTAAAGTGGTTTTATTGCATTTACTTAAAACTTCCCATTGAGCTCAATGTTGTAATTGTGTTTAACTTGGGTTGCATATTGCAACAACTGTATCTATTGCATTTAAACTTCAAGGGCTATTTGAAAGTATTCATTTGCAACATGTCATTCTGCGAGTATTTTTACACCTACCTCTAAAATAAAATCTTTTTTTATATACAAAACAATTGGCCTAGAGTTAATTTCTTGAGTGTGTCAGACCATTTGCGGACTGTGTACAACAGATGCTTTACACTGTCCTCTGATACTGCCTTACTGCTCCACCAAGCTACCACTTTAGAGATTTAGGTTATATCTAACTTTAGCCTCTGCCAAACCTCTGTGGACTCTGAAATCCACAGAGGCTTGACGTTTAAATGCAATAGATACAGCTGCACACTGTACCTTACTTTGGTGCTGTATATACAGAGCCACTTCCTTACCACATCAGATCCTGTGGCAACAAACTGTTAACTTTGGGTAAGTTGCACCCAGCAACCAGTTACCTTAATTGTAACTTAAGCATCAAGTTGGACATGCCGTAACAAGCTGTTTCAGTGAGCACAGCTGAGGGGGTCAGCGTGTAAATCTGTCCCTCCACTGTAAAAACATCAGTTTTGCCTTTTTACTGTCAGCACAGTTTAAGTACATGTTCTAATCTAAAAATGTCACACCTTGCTTTAGGACATGCTAAGCCTAATATAGGGGTGACTTACATATACCACTGTGGGAGGTATAGGCTTTGCATTCTTTTAAATGGCAAAGGCGGGTTAGCATTATGAGACTGCTCTTCCAGTCTGATGCAGAGTAGGAGCCGTGTTTTACTTTTGTAGCATCCAGTTGCTGGTTTGACACTCTAATTTGCAGGCCCTGGGCACCATAGTCTAGGAACTTGCAAGCAAGGCCCCCATTTTTTAATTAATTCTTTTACAGATAAATACAGACAGAAAACATCTAGTTCGAGGCATGTGGGCTGCTGAATTCATATCTGTGCATAGATCGCCGCCTAGTGTTGGGTCCTGATGATTGCACATTGTTGTCTTGGAAGAGTCTTTGAAGTAACACGAGATAGGTGGCTCCTCCCTTGGACTACAGTGCGCATGGGCATCCTCTCCATCCTCAGATTGTTTTTTTCCGCCATTGGGTTCGGATGTACTTTCGTTACTCTGAGTTCGGATTTAGATTTATAACTTTCTAAAGGCCAAAAGGCCTTCTGGGCGTCGGTATTGTTCTTCGATCGGTACCAACTTGTTCCTGTTCTTTCTACTCAGGACGTCGAGTTTCTGTCCACCTGTGCTGCCTGTTTTTAGGTGTCACCCGTCAGTGTAGCGCATAATGCTACTAGCACGCCTGCACTCTGACACCCCAGGCAGGTAAACTCTAAGTGCTGGTGGTACTTTGAACCTTGCCCCTCTACCACCTTAAGACCTAAAGGGCACCCCCAGAAACCTATTGCAAGTACCTGTATACTGTATATGCCGTTTTCTCCTATGTGAAGGCATTGCGCGTAAAGATTCATTTAAGTGATAATTTTATTTACCTGTGAAAATCAGTATTTTAAAAAGTACTTGATAAGGAAATTCTTGGTATCAAAATGTATATAGAAATTGCGCCATGCTTCTAAATTGGTCTCAGACTTGTACTGTCTGATCTCATTTATTGCCAATGCTTAGCAGTATCCTTTGATAAGCCTAACTGCACGCCCACACTGCCACGAAACAGAGCATTTAGTGTTATCATTGTTGCCTCTGTAAACCAATAAGGGTTAACTGGAGTCTCTACAGAGTGTACCTCGTTTGGTCCACTATATAGTGTCCTTCTTACAAGCATCACCATACAAGACTTGTCCTTCCTACAGTATACAAGAAAGCACATTTCTCATTTGCGCTCCCCCTGGAAATCCGCCTTTCGAATGACCTAATGTCTTTTCGTAGGGCCTTGAAAACCTTCTTGTTTTAATTGTTTTTCTAGCTTTTATTGTTTCCTTTTGTTTCGGACCTAGTGTTGTGTTGTGTTTGCCTTTCCCTGCGCCAGGACGCTCCTTCGCTGGAGCAGCTGTGCGCATTAAAATGTAACTAACATAACATAACATAACATAACATTTAAAGTTATGGAAGAAACTACACTATGCTACATTATAAGAGTTTACAAGTTTATGAGACTTACCTTACAAGAGGTTAAAAAAAAGCAGCCTGACAGAAGGCTGTATTGGTCCCATTGTATTCCCATTTTGAAATACAAAGCCAATTGTAATTTAAAAAAAAAACTCTAACCTAATAGGGGCCATGAGATTATTTGTTTCATACAGAGCACTGTGAACAAAATTTCAACATGCAGACTTTGTGTGGTCTTGCCAATGGCATTTCACCAACTGCACTGCAGCCCTAATTAAACATTGCTGCAGTTGTAGGTGGTGAATTGCCCAGCAGGGTGCCCAGGAGTGTGGAGTTATGGAGGGCACCCCATAAAAAAGACAGTAACCGAGGGATAAATATCCACATTGTCTGTTTGCTCCTCCATAAAATGTCTGCAAATTAAAATTTTCAATTTTTGAAAGGTTTCAATATCTTCCACAAGAAATGTTCCGTCATAGGATAATGGGAGGGGGAGGTGTCACCTTCACACAAGTTTCTTTAGTTTTCAACTTATCAACGTGCTTGTATCATGCACTTAGCTGATGTAAATGTTTTGTACTTTCAATAACTTTCAGTTAATTGAAATACTGTGATTTCCCCTGAACCCCCTCCTCGTCCAACTCCCCCAGCAAGAATATCTCCTCCAATGTAGGGAAACTTGCAATACAAATACCCAACCCAATGCACTGATTAGCAGTGGTTTTGCATTACTTGAATAAGATTGTTTTATTTTTTTATATGTTGTTGCTGTATGAAGCTGGCTATCTATGTAGTATACCATTTAGAATCCAGGTGTCCCTTACTAGTGTACAGGTGCTTGCTTTAACAATCCCAAGATGCTTTATTTGTGATAGTGTAATCGAGCCGCTTTAGGTTTATCATAGTGGAGTGTTAGGCATTTATTGTACTCATTGTGTCAATAAATAAAAGACCCACTCCATAAGGAAATCCGACACCAATTTAGAAAAAGAATGTAGATTTTTATATTAAGATGCCAAGATCTTTGAGATTAGGTAAGTACTTTTTGAGTTAGCCATTTTCAGAAACACAGACAATGCAGATGTCAGATTTGAGGCATGAGACTTGAACGCGGTAATGTTATCCAATGGGAGAAGCATACACTGCATAGGGGTACGTGCAATCCAGTTATAGAGTAGTTCTGGTGGACTTAAGCTAAGAGGCCAAGGTCCTTAGAACCACCAGCAGTTTTGGTTTACCTGCCCTTGTGTAGAGCTGCTGGTCGCAAGGGTAGCCTCAAATGCTACAGCTGAAGTCAGTGAGGAAACCTGTAACGAGAGGCTGCAAATGGGGACCTGAATGGCTGAACCCAAAGGGGGCGACTCTCTTGATTTCTGGAGCAAGGATGCTCCGTTGGTAGGCCCAATCCTCTTTGGTTCAGTGGCTCAGGAGCTGCATGGGGCTATTGATGTCAGTTGAGGTTTGCATTAACATATGGGTGTTTTCTCTACAGAGAAAATAGTTATAGAGCCCTGTGAAGAGCTAGGATTAATTGTAAAGTTTTTTTAATTAAGAATTTCTGTTAAATTGTGGAAGTGATATTATTTGATAGAATACCTTTTTAACCACATGGCTGCTGCAGGGATTTTTCCCGTGTGCTGGAAAGCTTTGATCACCATTGTTCATGACGAGCTCAGCTAGTCATCAGCACACGACACCCGTGGGTGATGACGAGCTGAGCTCGTCATCAGCATCGAAAGGGTTAAACTGCAGCAGGGACACCATTTTAGACTGACATCTTTTACCGTATATACTCAAAGATATTTCTCTTTTAGCTTTCAGTGCAGAGCTCAAAAGGAATGTGCCAACGTTTGATGCTGTTGTCACACCAGATGACGTGCGATACTTTACGAGTGAGACGGATGACATTATCAATTTGGAAGCAAGTGTGCTTGAAAAACCTTATGATGTACAACTATGGCTCAAATTGGCCTATAGGTATCTGAATCAAATGGAAGGGTAAGTGTTAACACATATGGGAGTGTGTATATGCATGTATTTGTGTGTTCTTTCATAAATGATTTTTCAACAAATGTATTTGGTCTTCTAAAATTATACTTCATGCTTTTGCAAATGTGACCCTGTTATACGGTCTTTAACTTGTAAAATGAAATGATAGTGTAGGAAGCTGGCTTTTATGTGGTGAACCAACATGAGGTACACTATGTAGAAAGTCCAGACTCTTATTGGCTTACAGGTCTAAAATTAATAATCCCAAATGCTCTTTGGGGTAATGTGGGCAAGCAGTTTAGGCTTATTATAGGGCAGTGCTAAGTATTTGTACACAGTCAATTAATGAAACAGGTACTCAAGAAGAAACTCTAGACGAATTTAGAAAAAAAACTTATTTTTATATATTAGACACTATCGGAATCGGGTAAGAACTTTAAATGTTATCATATTTTACCATAGAAATATTAGAAAATTACAACTGTCAAATTTGAGGGATGAGCCTTGAACACAGTAATGTTATCCTATGGGCAAAACATTCACCGCACAGGTACTTAAAGGCCTGTTCTTCTGGACGTCAAGAAAGTAGAGGCCAAGGCCCAAGAAAGCATCAACACTCGTGGGGTGTCTGGGTGCAGAAGGGCTGTACACAGTGGTAGTCTTGAATGGTACACCCTAAAGTCAATGGAAAAGCACCCGTAAGAAAGACCATAAAAGTGGGGACTGGGGGACCAATCTGGCGGAAACCAAGGGGGGGCTTGGCTCATGAGTCTCAGGGCTATAGAGAAACCGTTGATATACTTTAACTCTGGGGAGCTCGAGTGCAGAGGTGTTTTGTCTGGTGGATCGGTGAGTAAGGGGCTCTCTGTTCTTGGTGTACCTTCAGAAAAGGTAAAAAACACAGCAGGGTCACTCTTGGTGCAGAGCTGACCTCTTTTAAAATCCTTCACTTTGCTCCAGTATCTCGGATATTGGTGGTGGGCGGCTCCTGGGGGTCCTGGCGTCTCTTAGCTTGACATTGAGACTGATCTGAGCTCCTGGAGCAAAGAAGACCTCTTTCTGGAGCGCTGCTTCCTTGGTGGGCCCGAGTGTCGATGTTCCAGGCAGATGCAATAGGTGCCTGCTGGCACAGGGAAGTGGCTCCTCCCTGCCCAGGGAAATGTTACTAGGTTAATGAAGTGCTAGGGGAGACTGTTCTGCTTCTGGAGGAGTTTGTGTCCGCGATTGTTGGGAAAGTAGCAGCCAGGAGAAGTTTTATGCCAAGTTAGTTGATGGTCCACAGTTCTCATGTCTACGGCTCTTCTTTGTCCTCCTTTCAGGCAGACGAATCTGAGTTCCTGATGTCAAAAGGACCTCCCAAGTACTAGATTTGGCGGTGTTAAGGGTAGTGTAGCTAATAGCCAATGGGTTACTTACTCCTGGGGTCACTACACCCCCTATATTACAATTTTCTGTGGGGTAAGAGCATAACCCTGTCCCAGAGTTCCTAATTCCACCAAAAACAAGATGGCTTCTTTTGTGGAGCACTTCAGGTAGTTTACCTTAATGGTGTGATTACTTTGGTGCAACGCCCCTACTTGCATATCTAATTTCTCATTTTTCCTGGTGCCAAATAAGCCTCAGCGCAAGGGGTGGCATCACTCCGGTCTGGGGTGAGCCGGGGTCACATATCAAAGGTGGCAGAGGCTTTGAAGCCCCTAGCTTGGACATGGTAATTCACTAGCCATCCTGCTGACTATGGATCCGAAATAACACTGATCCTACCACTGTGACTTTCCCTGGCATCTGTTCCGACGCCAAGACTCCAGACACTACTGGTGCCTACAGGTGGTGCCAGCCCCATTCTTATCCCGACGACCCAGAGCAAGATTGGCACCTACCGGCACCAATAGAATCCTTAGTTTCTAGGTCGCTTCCTCAATCCTATTCTGAATGGCTAGGAATCACTGGTCCCTTTACGAGACCAGCCTTATCAAGACACTCGTATGAGGAATTTGGTGAGGCCCGCAGACTGGATCCCTCTCCAGTTTCTGGACTGCTTACTTCCCCCTACCACAACTACGCAAGAGGGAGCTTCATGCACTATGGTGGTGTGAATGGCAGCAGAGGTCCTGGACCTTCAGTGGCAGATCATCTTGCCTGGTGTCTCCTCCTCGATACTCATGCTGCCCTTCAACGAGGCCTTCACTGATCTACTGGGAACCTCGCCCAAGCCCAGCACAGGAGCTCCTGTGAATAGGACAGTTGCCAGTCTCCATCGCCATGCACCGGGTGACTGGAGTTTTCTCACCAACCTCAGAGAGCTTAGTGGTCCATGCCTCTACCCACCAAGGCGCGTTACCTTCCGCACCCCTCATAGGTAATTCAAGAGGCTGGATAGTTGGTGGTAAGATTTTTTTTTTTCCCCGCCAGCCTTGCATTGTGGTGGGTGAACACCGCATGCTTATTGTGCCATTATTCGCACACTTTGTGGGAAAAGGTTTTTGTGGGAAAAGGTTTGCTAAATTCTGCCACAGGTCCTGGAGGAGGCCTGGGTCCTCCTCTCCCATTCAGTATCGGACCGAAGAGATGCGGCAAAGTTGCCATTGGTTGTGGTCTCAACACTCGCTGGGCACATTGATTTAGACATGGCTGTTTGGTTGTATGACAGAAGCATGTATGGTCAAGCCATGCATGCTTTAACCGCACATTTGCAACAACAAATACGTCTTTTACAGTGCCTTCTTTTATCGCTCCTTTTGTTGTAGAGGCATTCTTGCTAAAATGATATGCGTAACCATTTTGAATTCTTCATGCATTTGCTGTGACATCAGGTACATATGGTGTAGTTCACGGGCCATGAGTAACCTTCACATCCAGTTGATGCATGCACCGAGCACTTTGTATGTTAGTTGAGATTTGGCATAGACATGAGCGCCTCACCGTTTCACTATGTATCTCATCCGCATTGTACCCCACACATATCGGTCACCTTTCACAGAGCACGTTTTCGTTTCCTGCACCGCGATCGGTGCGTTTCTGGTATTCTTGTAATACATGTATATAGGCACATAAACTCACCATCCGTTCGTCTGTACACTTGTGCATGATGCACTTATTTTATATGTGCATTAGAAACATTAAGGCTGACAGCCATGCTTTTTTCCTTTTGTAGAGTAACCCCCTGACGAAGGGCTGGAAGACAGCCCAAAATGCATTGGGATATATGAAAAGAAGATGATATATGTACCTGATGTCACAGCAAATGCATGATGAATTCGAAATTGTTACAACCATGAATTTAATGTGTTGAAATGGAAAACAATACACCAACAAATCAGAGGTGTACAAAACTTTATTAAAAAGTATTCAAGTGAACAAGATTCGTGCAGTCTCTTCTGCAGTGCAAGGAGGAGCCTTCCCCCTCGTTGGGGCAGCTTTGTATTAGAATGAACCATTGGACCAGCCTCAAGCCCTAAGGTCTCAACTGGGTGCCCCTGGATCAGCATCGGCTGCGGAGGTGGAACAATCACCAATACAGGATCCTCCCGCCAAAAGGAGGGTCTCAGAAGAGAGGTCGGTCGAGGTCTTCCTCTTAAAGGTCTCTGGCGAGCCTGTCCTCATCCTCCTCAGCATCTCGAAGTGGCAGATCCTCGGATGGGGAAATCAGCTCTTCGGATAGAGAGGTCCAAGTCCCCTGCAAAGTCGCAGCAGGATCAAGCGGATCAACCGCCTCCACGTTCACGTTCGCCAGTGAAGGATCGCACCCAAAAATCTCCTCCTGTTCGTCTTTCCCCAAGGTGGTATAGACCTCTTCTCCACTGGGCCAAGGACAAGGAGACGGCGGATCGGTTGAGGGCGTATCGAGATCAAACCTCCCGCCGCAAAGAACGGTCTCGTTATAGAGTGCATTCAAGTAAAAGAAGATCTAGTCACAGGGAGCTATCTCGTTCTAGAATGCGCTCAAGTAGGAGAAAATCTAGGTCCAGGCGGACTCCTAGCTCTTCAAGTTCATCGAGGACCCGATCTCACAGGAATTACTCTCCGACCCTAACAAACAGTCCACACTCGAGAATATCTCCAACTGAGGATATTTTCTCGTTCCAAGACATCTTGGGCAGGGGAGCCCTGAAGCTAGGAGTGCCTATGACAGCTCCGCAGGTCAAGACGACGGTCATCTTCGAAACCCTGCAGCACAGAACGGCACCCAAACCCTTATTGCCGATGGTCCCGGGTATCATGGATCCGGTGAATGAAGTCTTTCTGACTCCGGCGACGGTGAAGTAAGTCCCAGCGAGGATTCTCAAGAAATATCGTCCTCCTGAAGAGGATCCTCTGGTTCGAGGCATGTGGGCTGCTGAATTCATATTTGTGCATAGATCGCCACCTAGTGTTGGGTCCGGATGAATGCACATTGTTGTCCTGGAAGAGTCTTCGAAGTATCACAAGATAGGTGGCTCCTCCCCTGGACTACAGTGCGCATGGGCATCGTCTCCATCCCCAGATTGTTTTTTTTCCGCCATTGGGTACGGATGTACTTTCTCGACTCCAGTTCGGAAACTTTATTAATTCTTTACTAAGGCCAAAAGGCCTTCGGGGCGTCGGTATTGTCTCGTTCGGTGCCTGTTTCTTTTCCAGTTCTTCGAACCGGATGCTGAAAGCAGTTTTTCACTTTCGACACCAAAGGCCTAAACTACGACGACGATGGATCGGAGCCCGTTCAAACGATGCCCCGTCTGCAATTCTAAATACCCTCACATTGATGTGCACCCACTGTGCAATAAATGTTTATCCCCGGAGCACGACTAGGCCAGCTGTATGGCCTGCTCCAAGTTCCGCTCCAAGAAGATGCTTCGAGTTCGACGCGCAGCAAGACAGTGCAGAAGTCGGCGCCCGAGCCGGTCAACATCTTCGAGGCCGGTGACGAAGAAGGCGCCGACTAAGAAGATCCTGACAAGCAGTCGGACCCAGCGTCGGAGCATGACTCCAACTTCGATGTGGACGAGCAAGATGAGGAATACGTCCACGAGGAAGACGTCGTCGAGGTAGGGGACGACTGAGGCCATCAGGGCCGTCGATGACGACTCCAGTGATGAGCCAGGCCCAACCGCAGTAGCGGGGCCTACTACTGACAATACGCTCCCTACGGCTCAGGTCGAGGCATCGCGGAAAGGCCTTAGCCAAGATCTTTCGCCACATTCTATAGCCCCGCGTCCAAGCCAGGCTAAGAATACTTCGAAGGAGCCATCGGTCGATCTTTCAAAATTGAAACCGAAACCTACAGAGCCAAAATCAAAACCGAAACTACTTAAAGTGGTCGTCGGATCGACATCTACGCCAGTCAAGTCAAAGACTATCTGCGACCCTTCGGCGTCAAAGGGGGCCGTCGCCTCGAAGACTGGGGCGTCTAAGCCAAGCTCTACCGTCAAGCACGTCATCTCGACGCAGTCGACGTCGGCGCACAAACATGGAGACAAGACTAAAGGACTCCAGACCAAAAAGGCTGTCGAGCCGAAGATTTCAGCGCTCAAACCGCTACTAAGCAAACAACTCGAGTCGAAGGCCAAAGCCGACCCGAAACAGCAGGTGGCATCGACGCCCAAGGCCGTGCATGCTACGCACCGGGAGCTCGAGTCGACGCAATCAAGCAAACATACTAGTGAGTCGCCAAAGCAGCTCGGATCGGCCACTACTCCAAGCTCCAAAAAGGTCGGCCCGTCCACAGGCCACCCTCCAATCAAATTCGGTCTGCCACCGACGGCTCGAGCCAAGCATCTAGAACACCACAAAGGCACCGACCCATCCAAAACGTTGTCCGCGCCTTCGAAGCCCACCCCTGAAGGGGTTGTGTTCCAAGAACCCTCGTAAGACAACCAGTCGAAACTCTTCATCGACTCTGAATCGGGCAGGCTGACCATCCATAAACGGAAGATTGCACCTGAACATCCCTTGGAGGCTTATAAAATCCCTCTTAAACGGAAGAAAGACTCGACCACCTCACCAGTTCTCTTTGAACACGCTGAGAGCTATTCACAACAGATGGCATATTCTCCAGCACAAAGCGAGGAGGACATGGGTGATGAATACGGTCAGGCGGCCTTCACTAATCACGCTGACACTGATCAGGAAGAACCTCGGCAATGGTCTGATGCTGTAGATCAAACTGTAGATCCTGATGATCCACAAGCTGCACCGGACACTCAGTCCTACAATGTCAAAACCTCGCCTACTGAAGACATGGCGGCGCTTAACGCTTTGATAGAAAGGGCAGCCCTCAACAATGACGTGGAAATGCACGCAGAACCTGTGGAAGATTTCTTATTTGATACTTTCTCCACCTCTGAAAGATCGAAAAAGATTTTGCCTATGCTCAAAGGGGTCCTCAAGCATGCTGCGGACATTTTCAAAGAGCCCACAAAAGCAAGGGTTATCAACCCAAGGATAGAAAAAAAATATAGGCCTGCTCCAGTGGACCCCACCTACATCAAAGGCCAGCTCCCATTGGACTCCCTCGTAGTGGCCAATGCTCACAAGAGGGCCAACTCTCAAACTAGTGGTAACGCTCCTCCTCCGGACAAAGAATCAAAGATCTTGGAGGCGTCAGGAAAGCGAGTGGCAGCACAGGCTGCTAATATTTGGAGGATTTCAAATGCACAGGCCCTATTGGCTAGATACGATAGGGCTCACTACGACACACTAGAACAGTTGTTGCAACACCTGCCTGATGTTTAGAAAGAGGGAGCAGAAATGATCATACAGGAGGGGAAGTTAATTTCTAATGCATCCATCAAA
This sequence comes from Lissotriton vulgaris, assembly GCF_964263255.1. Taxonomy (NCBI): domain Eukaryota; kingdom Metazoa; phylum Chordata; class Amphibia; order Caudata; family Salamandridae; genus Lissotriton; species Lissotriton vulgaris. Next base: position 2,119,479,031 of record NC_141685.1, on the reverse strand, counting down.
TGTGCACTGGATGCGGCTGACACAGTAGCTAGGGCCATTAACACTAGTGTAATGTTAAGACGTCACGCATGGCTCCGCATCTCTGGGTTTAAACCCGAGATTCAGACAACTTTGCTCAACCAGCCGGTTAACCCAGACTTCCTTTTTGGTCCTGAGGTAGACACAACCCTCGAAAAAATTAAAAAGGACACTGACAGCAAAATCCATGGGGTCTCTGCAGTCACAGCAGTTTCGGGGCAGTTCCTTTCGTCACTCTGGTAATAGGGGAGCCTCTAGAGGACAGGCTTTACAGCAGGCCCAGTACAACAAAGGGAGCACGCAATCCACCTATACAAAGAATATCAGGGGTGGATACAGTGGAAACAGCTCCAAGGGCAGAGGACGTGGCAATAACAATGCCAGATCCTCCACTCCCAACAAACAGTGACGCCTTGTCACTGCCCCCCGACCATCTAACACCAGTCGGGGGAAGACTCCAGCAGTTCCTGCCAGTCTGGGAAGGCATTACCACGGACAGGTGGGTGAGACAACTTATCCAGAACGGCTATCGTCTAGAACTAACCTCCACCCCCCCTCCCCCCGCCCTCCCCCCCACCTACCCCCAAGGCACCGTCCTATGTCCGCAGAGCACATGCACTTATTGCAGCAAGAAGTACTCTCCATGCTGCAAAAAGGGGCAATAGAGCTCGTGCCTGCAGAAGAACGATGTACAGGAGTGTACTCTCTGTACTTCTTAATCCCAAAAAAGGACGCTTCCCTGCGGCCCATTCTAGACCTCAGACCCCTCAACCAATACATACTGTCAGAACACTTTCATATGTTAACCTTACAGCAGGTCCTGCCGTTGCTCAGTCAGGGCGACTTCCTGGCAACCCTAGACCTCAAGGATGCATATTTCCACATTCCCATTCACCCAAGTCACAAGAAATATCTCTGGTTCACCATCAACAATCAGCATTACCAATTCAAGGTCCTGCCTTTTGGGGTCACCACTGACCCCAGAGTGTTCACCAAGTGCTTGGCGACTGTGGCTGCGCAGCTTCGGAGACAACACATTCATGTATATCCCTATCTGGACGACTGGTTTGTTCAAGCAAAGTCAGCCCAGCAGTGTGCCAGCCACATGTCACGTACAATTCACCTCCTTCACAGTCTTGGGTTCTCACTGAACTACACAAAGTCGCACCTTCAGCCCGCCCATGTGCAACAGTACCTAGGGGCAACATTGAACACTCTGACAGCAACAGCGCAGCCGAATTCTGCCAGAGTCAACAGCATGCAGCTGCTCATTCAGAGGTTCAAGCCTCAACAATTGCTCCCAGCGCAGGTTTTCATGCAGCTGATCGGTATGATGGCCTCCTGCATATTCATAGTCCCACACGCGAGGCTGCACATGCGTCCCCTTCAAGAATGCTTAGCATGACTGTGGAACCAGGCTCATGGGCATCAAAAAGACCTAGTGTTGGTAACCGGTCGTGCATACAACTCTCTGCATTGGTGGAGTCCACAAAACCTTTGCAGGAGACGACCGTTCCAAGAGCCTGTCCCACAGATAGTGCTGACGACTGACGCATCTCTCCAGGGTTGGGGAGCGCATGTCCTCAATTACACTGTGCAGGGACTATGGACTGTGCAGCAGCAAAAGATGCATATCAATCTTTTGGAGCTGATGGCGATCTTCATGGCACTCAAAGCATTCAAGTTACACCTGTGCAACAAAGTCGTGTTGATCCGAACAGACAACATGACTGCCATGTATTACATCCAGAAACCGGGAGGCACCCACTCCCCGCAGCTGTCTTACCTAGCCCAGAGTATGTGGAAGTGGGCTATTCAGAGGAACATCTTCCTCATGGCAGAACATCTCCCAGGCAAGGACAACCAGATGGCGGACCTGCTCAGCAGGCACAGTCATCAGATGCACGAGTGGGAGATTCACCCCTCAGTGCTCCAGCCATATTTCCAGCAGTGGGGTCATCCAGAGATCGACCTCTTCGCCACAAAAGAGAACGCAAAATGCCAAAGCTTCGCCGTCAGGTTCCCACACCCGCAGTCTCAGGGCAATGCGATATGGATGAACTGGTCAGGCAGATTTGCGTACGCTTTTCCCCCAGCCCCACTCATACCGCTGGTGGCGCGCAAACTGTGGCAGCACTCCATGACGCTCATTCTGGTTGCTCCGACATGGGCACGGCAAGCTTGGTACACCACGTTCCTGGAACTTTCAGTGGTGCCTCACCAACGGCTGCGCCTCACTCCCAGCCTCCTCACTCAGAGCCATGGAGACATTCAGCACCCAGATCCGCAACAGTTGAGCCTAGCGATTTGGCTCCTTAGGTCATAGTTTGGCTACCTCAACTTGCCCCCTGAGTGTATGCACATCATCAAAGAGGCAAGGCGACCTACAACTAGGGCGTGCTATGCAGCCAAATGGAAACGTTTTGTCCTATACTGTTCCAACAATGACATTAATCCACTAGATACGTCCACGCAAAACATCATATGTTACTTGCTGCATCTATATCCATGCAATCTAGCGTATAGTTCCATTAGGATAAATTCGGCTGCCATGGCCGCTTACCTTCAAAACAGGCAACACCTTTCCCTCTTCAGAGTGCCTGCCATTACAGCCTTCTTGGAAGGCCTTAAAAGAGTAATCCCTCCCAAACACCCTCCTTCGCCTGTCTGGAATCTAAACCTCGTTCTCACCAGGCTCATGGGGCCCCCCTTTGAGGCTCTTCATTCTTGTGAGATGCAGATTCTTACATGGAAAGTGGCTTTTCTGATAGCCATCACATTGCTACGAAGAGTCAGCGAGCTTCAAGCCCTGACAATTCAAGAGCCCTACCTACAAATTCATGCTAATAGGGTAGTGCTGCGCACCAACCCCAAGTTCATGCCAAAGGTAATCTCGCAGTTCCACATTAATCAAAACATAGAACTGCCAGTTTTCTTTCCAAACCCAGATTCAGTGGCAGACAGAGCACTGCACACCTTAGATGTTAAAAGAGCTCTCCTGTATTACATCAACAGGACAAAAGACTTTAGAAAGACTAAACAACTGTTTGTTGCCTTCTCTCCACAACACACAGGCAACCCTATTTCCAAATCGGGTATAGCCAGATGGATTGTTAAATGCATACAAATCTGTTATCAAAAGGCTAAACGCACTTTAACAGTTCCCCCAAGAGCGCATTCCACACGCAAGCTAGGGGCATCCATGGCTTTCCTAGGTAACATTCCTCTAGAGGATATATGTAGAGCAGCCACATGGACCACCATACATACATTTACCAAACACTACTGCGTAGATGTAAACTCCAAACAGCAAGCTGCTGTAGGACAGGCTGTTCTCAGAACTCTTTCAGACTGCTGCAGCTGGCACGGGCAACCGCCGCTAAGGAGGTAACTGCTATTTATTCTATGCACAGATATGAATTCAGCAGCCCACATGCCTCGAACGGAATATGGTACTTACCAGTATGCATCTGTTCTTGGCATGTAGGGCTGCTGACCCACCGCCAGATTCAGTTATCATTGTTGCTGCTAAAAAATCCAATGCGGTGGCCTCCTCATCCACGGTACCGCCGGATAAGGACAGCAAGTTACAAGACTCATGGGGGAGATGAGTGTGTAACACCTCAGCCTCTTTCCTCAAGGTCTCCAATGCGGTAGCTCTGCTGGGCAGATATGATAGATCTCTGTGGGACTCGCTTCAGAGGTTTTCTGCAAAACTTCCTCAGGAACGTAGAAAGGACTTTGGAGACTTGACTGCCCTCCATCAAAATCTCCTCAATCAGATTATAGGGGCGGCGGCAGATGTAGCAACGCTGGCTGCGCATGGTTATGCGCATGGAATCACAGCGAGGAGATCCTCATGGTTGTGCCTAACAGCATTGAAACCCGAGGCTCAAGCCAGAATACTAAACCTTCCTTTTTCAGGCACATCTCTTTGGGGCGAGTGCTGATGAGGAGATGCAACGGATGAAAACTGAGTTAGACACCCTTAAAGCCGTGGGGCTTGAATAGAAAAAGGAATTCCGGAAGAAGTTCCGTTCTGACAACAAGGGCTCTTCGAAGTAGAGAGTTCAAACCCCTCACTGGCAGAAGGGCCAGAACCAGCAAGGCCAACATAAATCGCAATATAAAGGCAAGCGCAATTCCAAAGGAAACTGGAATCAGCGCCAAGGCAACAGCTTCAATAAGCCTCAGCAGAAGCAATGAGTATTCACTTCCCCCAGCGCCGTTGTCCACTCCAGTGGGGGGAAGCATTGCACATCACAGGACAGAGTGGCAGGCCATTACAAAAGATCAATGGGTGTTGTCTACGCTGCAGAATGGGTACTGTCTTTTGTTTTCATAGTCTACCTCCACCCGTTCCTGCGATGCCAATGTCAAGCCACCAGCTACAAATGCTAAAGAAAGAAGTAGCGACACTGTTCGAAAAATCAGCCATCGAGAGGGTGCTGGTGGCTTAAAGGGGGAAAGGAGTCTATTCGAGGTATTTTCTGGTCAGAAAAAAGGGCCAAAAGGCAAAATGCAGGCCCATTCTGGACTTGAGAACACTCAATCTACATAAAAGAAAAGTTTCGCATGTTGGTGCTTCACCAAATATATCCACATCTCAGGAAGGGGGAATGGATGTGTTCGCTGGACCTTCAAGATGTGTACTTTCATGTCCCGATACGGCCCGATCACAGGAGATTCCTTCGATTCCGGGTGGGGACCTCCCACTACCAGTTCAAGGTCCTGCCGTTTGGGTTGAAGGTGGCTCCCAGAGTGTTCACAAAGTGTGTCGCAGTGGTGGCGGCAGCTCTATGTCGCAGGGGGTCTTCGTATACCCATACCTAGACGATTGGCTGTTGAAAGGTCCTTCTCCAGACAACGTAAGGAATCCATTCCAGACCTGCAGAGAACTGTCAGCGTCTAGGCCTGCATGTCAAATACAGCAAGTCTGTCTCCCAGCCCACTCGGAAGATTCACTTCCTAGGAGCTCTGCTAGACTCCGAGGTAGGAAAATTGTTTCCTTCGGAGGAGAGACAGTGTTTGATAACGCTGAAGTGCCAGCAAGTTCTTCGAAACAGGACTCAGAGTGCGAAAGATAGCCTCGCTCTTGGGGTAGATGGTTTCATGCGTCTTCTTAGTACCGAATGCCAGACTTCGAATGCGTCCTCTTCAGCAGGATCTGGAGGACAAATGGGGCCAGCAATCAGATGGCTGGGACGATCAGATCACTTTGTCAAAGGTAGCTCAAGCTTCCATCCCATGGTTAACAAAGAAGCAGAACATGCAGGTGGGAGTTCTCTTCCATCAACCTCCTCCCGCACAAACGATAATCACAGACACGTCTTTACAAGGCTGGGGGGCGCACATGGGGCTTCAAGTGCAGGGTCTGTGGTCTTCCAAAGAAAGCACCTACCACATCAACTTGCTGGAATTGAGAGCAGTCCACCTGGCCCTCAAAGCGTTCCTTCCCTCGCTTCAGGAGGCAATGGTTCTAGTACAAACGGACAACACCACCACAATGTACTATTTGAACAAGCAGGGAGGAACACGCTCAAGGACTCTATCACTGGAAGCTCAGCGCATCTGGCATTGGCTTCTGGCTCGCAAGTTGTCGGTTCAAGCAGTCCACCTCCCAGGAGAGCAGAATGTGAGGGCAGACGCACTAAGTCGACACTTCGAGGACAGAGAGGACTGGGTTCTCAACGACTAAGTGCTAGAAGACATTTTCCCTGCTTGGGTTCGTCCTTCCATATACCTCTTCGCGGACGACGTAAACCGCAAATTCCCAAGCTTCGCCTCAAGGTTCTACCGACCAGGAACGAGAGGGAATGCTCTTTTGATCGACTGGTCAGGGGAATTTGTGTACGCCTTTCCACCCCTTCCGCTGATCCCGAAGGTGGGGCGCAGGTTGAACCACTCGTGCACAACAATGATCCTGATTGCCCCCGACTGGCCAAGGCAATGGTGGGACACGGACCTACTTCACCTGTCAGTGTCTCCTAACAAGAGGCTTCCATGCAGGCCGGACTTGTTATCGAAGATGAACGGGAGGATTCACCATCCCAACCTTCCGTCACTGAACTTGGCAGCATGGCTCCTGAGGTCATTCAGTACGGCCATCTAGGACTTTCACAAGACGGCATGTCCATTCTGAGAGAAGCACGACGTCCTTCCACAAGACACTCTTACGCATGCAAGTGGAAGCGGTTCTATATGTGGTGCATACAGAATGGTCATAATCCGGTGAAGGGTCAGGAAGAAGCAGTTCTTCCCTACTTGTTGTACCTGGCTAAAGCAGGGTTGAAGTTTACTTCCATTAAGGTGCATTTAGCTGCTATAACTGCTTATAGGCGATCACCTTCACAAACTTCTTTTTTCTTTTGCCAGCGGTAAAAGATTTCCTGCAGGGTCTGAAAAAGGTGTACCCTCCTGTACGTCCTTCTCCTCCCTGGGAGCTGAACCTAGTACTATCAAAGTTGATGGGCCCTCCTTTTGAGCCCATTCATAAAGCTACTTTACAGCATATTTCCTGGAAAGTGGCTTTTTTGGTAGCGATTACGTCAGCTCGTAGGGTGAGCGCGATTCAGGCTCTCTGTACCAAGGAACCATATACAGTGTTTCATTTGAATAGTCGTGCTGAGAACGCACCCTTCTTTTCTGCCGAAAGTGGTGTCAGATTTTCATGTCGCTCTCTCTGCCCACTTTCTTTCCCAATTCCTCTACTCCAGCGGAGAGGGCTGTACACTCTTTGGACCTGAAAAGGGTTTTAAAGTTCTATCTGGACAGGTCAAAGTCTATTTGACATTCTGATCAGTTATTTATTAACTATGGATCGATCAGAACTGGTCATGCAGCATCGAAACGTTCCATTTCCAGATGGATCGTTTCGTGTATCAAACTTGCTTACCAATTGGCGCAAAAAGCTCTGGGGTTTACCCCTAAAGTGCATTCCACTAGAGGTAGAGCTGCCACGGCGGCTTACCTACATAATGTGCCCATGTCTGAGATTTGTAAAGCGGCGACCTGGAGGTCGGTCCATACATTTACCAGACATTACTGTCTAGATTCTGACACGAGAGCAGATACTCGGGTGAGCCAGGCCTCCCTGAGGAATCTGTTTAACAGCCGAGTTTTTGGCTGTTATGGTTTGGTTGGGTCATGTACTTCTCATTTACCTGCAGGTGGTTGATGGGCTTGCTATTCTATTCAGTGCTTATGACTATTGATTCCCCTGGAAGAGAAGGATAAGTTACTTACCTGTAATCCTAGTTCTCTTCCAGGGGTATCCTCATCAAAGTCATAAGCAACGCACCCGTCTCCCCAGGTAAATGAGATTTCGGTACTATTACAATCTTAGGGTTGAGCCCTGTCTTCAGGGTTATGCAAAGAACTGACCTGTCACCCCTGAGGCATGATGGGAAGCCTGGGGTCATGGCTGCCTTAAAGGTACGGTGCCAGTTTTTGTTGAAAATGGTTTCATTTTCTATGCTATTGTTTTACAATGCAGCCTGAGGGCTAACAATGTCTATTGGCAATTTTCAGGATTTATGAGTAGTTTTTGCTCATTAAAACACAAAGTTCAAGGTGTATTTGACCTAATGTGTTTGTTTCCTTACTAATTGCAGTACATGTACTTGTGTTTACATTGTTTAGCCTCAGTTTTGGGGCTGCATTGGTGTGAGAAAAATAATATATGTACGTACATATATGTGGAGCGAGATATGTGTTTTTTACATATATATTTTTATATTGTTTCCGCGCTCCAGCACATGGGCGGGAATATTCAGTGCTTATGCCTTTGATGAGGATTCCCCTGGAAGAGAACTAGGATTACAGGTAAGTAACTTATCCATGTATATATGTATTATATGTATGTGTCAGCCCACCTCGACGTGTGAGTACAGCAAGGGGCCGCCGCCAGGGGCGGCTTGTGACTTCACAAGGAGCTTTGATTTATTATAATTGGAACTCACGGCCTAGCATGCTCACTGCCAAGGGGTGGAAAACGGATGCGGGGACCTAAGGAGGCTTTTTGGGACTGTTATTTAATCAGGCACACAGCGCCTTGCCCTGCAGGACTCCTGCCCACATGGACTTAATTTTCGTTGTCTCCACGCAATACCTGCCCAGCACTGATGCAATCTAGGAGATGCAGTGCTCACAGTGCTCCATCTGGAGGGCGTCCACGTGATTGGAGAGGGATTTCTGTTTCACCAATGAGGGAACAGCAGGAGCATTATGAGGCGCAAAGTTGGTGGTGCTGTTTGGTTAGCAGAGGGCGTCTGAGGAAGGCCTTTGGCCGAAATGCATTATGCCTGCATGCTGTCCACATTAAAGCCTCCTAAATTGGATTCCCCGTGTGGCCTCTTCCTTTTGCTGGTTTGCTGAAGGGTTCCTCTGCATATATATATATATGTATGTATGTATGGTCATTATTTGTTTTCCATGTTATGGATGTAGATTGGGAGTTTACGAACACTTGTCTTCCACCATCCTCTAACGACAGTACATTTGGCATACTGCTTGCTACTCTGATTCAGGCATGTAAATCTTTGAAGGATACCCCAATACTGGATAAGAAAACAAGTTACTTACCTGTAACTACAGTTGTCCAGTATTGGCATATTTCATAGATTCACATGCACCCACCCTCCTCCCCATAGTCAGTTCAGTGATTCGGGGATACTTACTTCCCACTTTTGCTAGGAAAATCTGAGTAGAACGGCCTTTGCTGAGTGTTCTAGAGAGTGTTTGGAGCGGACCTTTGGTTCTTTTCACTAAAGATGTAGATAGGCTAGTATGATTTAGGCCTCAGGCTTTTTTCTTTTTAGCCTACTATTTATTTATGGCACTACTTTTGTATTCTACCGTGGGGCTCCCGTCTTGGCGACGGGGAATGATTCAGGCATGTGAATCTATGAAAGATACCAGTACTGGACAACTGTAGTTACAGGTAAGTAACTTGTTTTCTTACAGAATATTTCACCATAATTAGCAGAATTTAGATACAGGTCCTCCGATTCTAAAACGGTAGTGTTCCAGCTCCAAGAGCATGAAGTTTACAGTCTCTACATCACAATCATCAGAAAGTAACCCAGGTACAATTACATCACCCATTGAAACCCTAAACACCTAAGGAATCTGTAGTGTTTCTGTATGTCTGCAGATATAAGGTGTTTTATCCCAAACAATTCCATTTGGTACTGGAGCAGCTGAAATGTCTTTTTAATTTATGTTCAGATGAATGAGGGGTTAACACCTCATGGACCATTTCTGTGGCAGAGCTTTCAGGAAGGTAATGGCCGTTAATCAGCACGATTAAAACAAGCTCAAATCCAATCCGAAGAAATAGAAAAACCAAACATTTATCCAAGGAGTCACCAGATAAATGCGTTTCAGTCATGAAAATAAAATGCAGGCCCATGTAGGTGGAGTGTCTAGAACGGATAAACTGTCAAAGGAGGTAAATGAAAAATAATCTGTTACCACATAATAACCAGAATCAATTTGTTGAAAAACATGAGCCACAGGTACAGTTAAGGAACTGGTACTTTCCATTAGGAGTTGATCAGTATAAATAACATTAGCTGCAGAAGATGCAATAGTAAGTACAGTACGCACTTCAGTTGGGTGGCTGTAATTTGTAGCTGTATTGGAAATTAACTAAAGATCATTCATTCAAAATACTTTATTCGGTTTTGGAGATAAAACCATAAAAGTTCCACAATACAATCATTTAACAAATACAGAAATTCCATAAAAGAGATACTTAAAAGAACCAGTTACGATACAATAAGGTTAAAACATAGTCACAAATGCCATATTAAGAAATAAATACAGACTGAATGAACAATGTGCAAAATACAGACTCATAAGGCAAAGGATAATGAGGAAGGGGATAACTATCAGTGCTCCATACATAATCTAGATCACAGGGCCGATTTAAAAAAAAAAAAAAAAAAAAACTACTACAAAAGGAACACAGTCTGGTGTTAAGAATTGTAAATAAAGAGCAGGGCGAACCTGATTAAAATTTAATTTCTTTAATAATGAAGTTAAAAAATATCTACGGGGAACAGTGTAAAAAGTGCAGAAAAACACAAAGTGCAGCAGGTCCTGTGGAGAAACTCTGCCCCCTCCAGCTGGGAGCAAACCACTTTGATGGTGCTCACAAGCTGCAGAGAAATGTCCTATATGGTAGTGAATGGAATTGGGGAACTTCCAAGGACTCCTTGCAACCTACTGTCTGAAAAGATCACATGATGTAACTTGATGTGATCAATTAAGACAAAACATTAGTCTTTAGGACCAGCAAGCAGTGGCAGGATGTATGACGTTACAACGCATACTTTAACAACGCATACCATTACAACGCAATTTTTACAACGCAGGATCCTTTACAACGAATGCCTTTACAACGCATGCCATTACATAGCAGATGCTATTACAACGCATGCCATTACAAAGTAAATAAAGGTAAGTAGATTAAAAAAAAAATGTAATTAATAAATATTTAATTTTATTTATTAAATACATTTTTTATTATTGTAATTGTAAAAATATATATATACTTTTTCTAATAAATATTACAATTACTTAAATTGATTTATTTAAAGTATTTTTTTTAAACTGAACCCTTAAAGTACTCCAAAACCCAAACCTATCCCTAAACCCTAAAACTACCCCTGTACCCCATAACCCAAACCTAGCCCTGCACCCTAAAAATACCCCTGTACACCATAACCCAAACCTAGCCCTGAACCCTAAAAATACCCCTGTACCCCAAAACCCAAACCTAGCCCTGAACCCTAAAAATACCCCTGTACCCCAAAACCCAAACCTAGCCCTGAACCCTAAAAATACCCCTGTACCCTAAAACCCAAACCTAGCCCTGAACCCTAAAAATACCCCTGTACCCCATAACCCAAACCTAGCCCTGAACCCTAAAAATACCCCTGTACCCCAAAACCCAAACCTAGCCCTGAACCCTAAATACCCCTGTACCCCATAACCCAAACCTAGCCCTGAACCCTAAAAATACCTCTGTACCACATAACCCAAACATAGCCCTGAACCCTAAAAATACCCCTGTACCCCATAACCCAAACCAAGCCCTGAACCCTAAAAATACCCCTGTACCACATAACCCAAAACTATATCTGAACCCTTAAAATACCCAACCCCCTAAACATATAACTCAGTACCCCAAAACATATACTCCTATACTCATACTTACTTTTTAAAATTACTTAAATTAATTCATTTAATTTATTTTTAATATTTATTAAATTAAATAATTTATTTTAATTAAATAAATGTTTAAATAAAATGATATACTTACCTATACTTACGTTGTAAAGGCATGCGTTGTAATCGCATCTGCTATGTAATGTCATGCGTTAAGGCATACGTTGTAAAGGATCCTGCGTTGTAGTAGTTGCGTTGTAAAAGTAGTCTGTTGTAATAGTTGCGTTGTAACGGTTGCTTCCCGCAGTGGCAGTATAACAGTTCTTGTACCTTGAATGCCAAGGACTGGCACCCGGGCATAGTAAAGTGATATGATGGGCCAAATCCTTTTTTACCGCAATCCTTTCCGAACGAGATCCCCAACTTGTGGAATCCATCTGGAAGGTGCTGGCTGTACCTCGATTCCTGCAGAGGTAGAAGTCTTCAACTGTTGAATTGGCCGTCGGTGCCTGGTTGATCACGAATGAAGTCTCCAGCTGGAGGTGGTGCAAGGTCTTTCAGCCTTTGTTAGATCTGTTCGCCTCCGAAGACAACGCACCATGTCAGCAGTTTTGTGCGTTGGAGTTTCCAAGGCGGCGCACGCGCTACAGTTTTTTGTCGTGAGTGGAGCTTCTGACTCCTTTTCGCCTTTCCTCCTCAACCACTTCTGCCTAGAGTGCTAAAATCATGCTTGAGGCACGGATTTAGCACAGTCTGATTTTCGGACCTTTTGAGCATGTCCATCAATCCTCCCTTAGGAGGATCTTCCGTCGCATGCTGCAGCGGACAGTTCTTCACCTGAACCTGTCCAGCCTCCACCTCCCTGCATGGAGGTTAGGCAGCAGGAATTAAGAGTTTTTGACCTTCCACCCGAAGTCTGTTGCAGACTGGTGCCCCTCCACTGACACTGTCAATGCCTGTAGATGGATACATTTGTGATAGGTGTGCAGCAAAGGCTGTTGACCCCCTTCCTGCCTCTCTTCCAGAGGGTCTGTTGTACATACTTTCTTTGGCCCAGCCAGATCAGCCCTCTTTGTTCAAATCTCCCATTGTCAATAGGTTTCATAGGGGTCTTGCTCACTTATTTCCTCTGTTTCCTTTCATAATGCCCCAATGGGATTTAAATTTGATTTGGACTTTTCTTGTGTGCTCTCAGGCTTTTTATCCTTAAGACTGATTTCCTCATTGCCATCACCTCTGCTGGCGGAGTTAGCTCTCCCCAGGATCTCTTCCAAACCTCCCTATCTGTAACTTCATCCGGTTAAATGGGAGCTTTTCACGAATGCTTAATTTCTTCCTAAAGTGGTCATGGTGGAAAATCTATTTCTCTCCTCACTTTTTACCCACTCCCGCATCCATCCAAGGAAGAGGAGACTCCACCTCCTGGACCCAAAACGTGCATTGTTTTTTTATCTTGATTATACCAAAGATTTCCGGGTGGGCGATCAACTCTTCGTTGGCTGTCAGTGCCAACTCTTCGTTGGCTGTCGGTGCCAAGAAAGGTCGGGCTATACAGAAAAGGACTATCTCTCGATGGATTGTCTGCATTAGTGTGCTACACATTGGCAACAAAGGAACCTCCTGTAGGGTTACGTGTTAACTGTACTAGACCGTGGCATCCACTAAGTTAGCACGCAGAGTCTCAGTCTTAGATATCTATCAGGCAGCAATGTGGGCATCCCTGCGTACATTTACCAGGCACTCCTGCATGGACAGGCAAGTCCGGAAGGACGGGTACTTTGCCTGTTCGGTCCTCTAGGACTTCATTCTGTGATCTGTTCACAGACCCTCCTCCAGGGTTGGTATTGCTGGGGTATCTGTTAAAAAGGTAAGAAATCTAAAACTAAAGTCAACAGTAAAGGAATCTACAACTAGAATGTCTCTACCAGTTACATTGTTACTGAAGGTAAGTAACTTATTCTTTCGCACTAAATCTATTGACCCTTTCAAACAAAATATCAGTTCTTTGTCAGCATACTGGCATCCAGGGCTGAGGATGATGCATTTTCTATCTTATGGTACAAGACCTTTGCATATGCCTGTGAGGAAATAGGGTTTATTACATGGTGTGGTTGTTTGACCACACTGTGCAATACACTTACCAACCCCTTTAGGACCAGTAGGTTTTGTTAAACCCTCTAGCGTAACCCTGGGTAGCTGTCACTCTGAGCAGCAAGGCTTACACAAAGGAACATGTTTAAATCATTTAAACACCATAACAGTTGAAGAGGAAATCAACCAAATTAACAAGACATCTGACATCAATATATATAAATGTAGACAATGTTTATGTATTTTTAGACCCCCACAATGAAAAAGTTCCACTGGAGGCTTCTGGAGATGTAGATTTACAAGGTACATAAAATGAGCATTTTTTTTTCTCAGCGGCCAAAATGCATTTGCAAATTCAACAGAGTTTTGGCTTAGAATCAATTTTAGCAAGAACCTTGGTTAGTTGTATTGAGGTTAGGTTTTTAGGTAACTTACTCTGACAAGAAGCTAGTCAGGGGGACTGTGACAAGAGAAGGCCGCTAAGGGCTGCAGCACTTATTGTGCCACCATTAGAGGCCCTGAACCCTGACACACACACTGCCTTTGCAGGCTGAGTGTCCTGGTGCAGAACACAGTCTGGACATGGCACACACCCCTGTCACTGAGTGATGTTTCAGAATATTTTCTTTTGTTAATGCTTTGTGTTTTTATATATGATTTCTCATTAGCAGATTGCTTGTATCATTGCGTTAGTACTGGGTGAACTGTGAACCTTAAATTAAACAAAAGAGAGGAGGACCAGGAGCTGTTGTGGTCCAGTGGCTGTGCTCCAAACCAAATGTTATAATCAAAAAAGGGGGCACTGTTCCATCGGTGAATGTGCAGCGAAGTTACATACACACCCCGAACTGAGAAAGAAAAAGACGGAGATCCTGTAGAAGGAGAGGAAAACTAGGATCGGTCTAGGGCCCTCTCAGTGTACACCACAGGGAGGAAGAGGAAAGATACTCTTTAGGCCCGATGTAGGTAGGGCGTTACCGATCGGTAACGGCCGAAAATACTGATTTTTGGCCCTTACCGATCGGTAAACAGCCATCCAGATGTAGGGAACCAAAAACAGAAAGAATCGGACAGTAAACCGAATCGGAATGAGTACCGAATGGGAAAGAATCCGATACGTACATACCGAAAATCGGATATGGAACGAATCGGAAAAACACCGATTCGGATGCAAATACCGATTCGGTCCATGTACCGATTCGTTAGTGACACCGAATCGGAAAATCACCGATTCGGTCCCATTACCGAATCGTAAGTGACACCGATTCGGAAAATCACCGAATCGGTCCCATTACCGAATCGTAAGTGACACCGAATCGGAAAATCACCGATTCGGTCCATGTACCGAATCGGTACAAATACCGAATCGGACATGAGCCGAATCGGAAAACATGCCGATTCGTATGAATCTCCGATCGGGAAATTCCCCGATTCCGACAGTTGGGGAGATGTAGGGAGGCACAGAAACACCGAAATCGGCTCGAAATCGGTAGAATTCACTCGGTATTTACCATGGATTGCAATCAGGTGGTAACCAACTCCAACCCATATAAACAGTCCCAAAATGCATTGCAACTTGCAGGATGGCAGCTTTCTATGTCATTGCGAGGCGGCTACGGCTACAGCAGGAAGGACAGAGGGAATGGCTAAGAAATGAACAGGTCTACAGACAGAGGATAACCCTGTTCATGCTCACTGAGGCTGAGATCCTACAGAGATACAGGCTGGACTCTGACACCATACTTGAGCTCATCAGGGACCTTAAGCCATACTTGGACCACCACACCCCAAGGGCACACGCCATCCCTGCGCACGTCCAGGTGCTATGCAGCCTACACCTGGTAGCGTCTGGCAGCTATCAAAGTGGAGTAGCAGCAGCAGGAGGGGTGAGCCAGAGCAGCCTGTCAAGGTTCTTCCACATATTCCTTGACGCCATGATAGACCGGATGGACCAATACATCTCATTCCCTGCAACCCACGCAGAACTGCTACAAACTAAAGCTGACTTCTACCAGATGGCACAATTTCCACAAATCATCGGTTGCATAGATGGCACACACATTCCGATTTGCCCACCAGCGGACACCGAATACATATACCGCAATCGGAAATCTACACACACCATCAACGTGCAGGTGATCTGCAATGCCAAGTGCACCATCACAGACCTGGTAGCAAAATTTCCGGGGAGTACCCATGACTCCTATATATTCCAACAGAGCGGCATATATGCACGGCTGATGGCAGGCGAATTTGGAGAAGGATACCTCCTAGGTGAGACACATCATCAGACCCCCATAACACATAGTAGGTAGGTGGAATACATGTATGCATGTGTCTAATGTGACCCCTTTCTCTTCCAGGCGACAGTGCATATGCCCTCCGCTCATTCATACTCACCCCCTACCTCAACCCCTCCACACCCAGCCAAAGGAGGTATAACCGGGCCCACATACGCACAAGGAATGTTGTTGAACGGACCTTTGGCATCTGGAAAAGTAGATTCAGATGCCTGCACAAGAGTGGAGGTGCAAGGCAGTATACCCCCATCACCTGCTGCAAGATCATAGCTGTATGTGCAATGTTACACAACCTTGCGGTCAAGAAGGGCACTGAGGTGGAGTTGTCTGACTACGAGGACTATGACGACGACGAAGCTGTGCCACTGACACAGCCAGCTGGGGTGTGTACGCCAAGTGATGGCAGATACAGACGTGAGGAGATCACTGAGAACTATTTCTGACTGAGTACAGATGCAAAGACAGCTAAATGTTGCTTTGAAACAAATACATTTTAATAGTGATGCACCACAGTTACAGCACTGATGTGCATCAAAAAATGGAGATTGTAAACTCAAATAAAGTCCAGGGTTCTGGTTTGCTCATCCCCCCTTGCCAGGCTATTTTTTGGCCCGCTTGCCAGACCCACTGGGGTGTCCCTCGGCCCCCTCCGAATGCCCAGCAGCATCAGCGGATCGCCTGGTGCTCCTCCGTGGCTCTGATGCAGCGCTGGCCGGGCTGCTGCGGCTGCTGCTGTCTCCAGCATCACCCAGGTCCAGGGCAGGATTGGAGGCGGTGTTTGATATTATCATGGCCTCCATGGCCGTGGTGATCCTGGCCATCCCCCTAGTCAGCTCAGCCGTATGCTGACTGAGCACAGATTCCTGATTGGAGCTGCGATGGCACAGTTGTGCGGTCGCCGCTGCAAGGCGGGCCATGGCCCGGTTGAGCACCCGGGCATCCCTCCTGCGCGCAACCTCATGCTCCTCCTGTCTGGCAGATGAGTGGGTGATGGCAGTGGTCAGCCTGCCTAACCCTGCTGCCACCTCCTTGTTGCTGTCCACAACAGCCTGGAAACCCTTCACCAACTCCCCCATCTGCATGTTGTGCTGCAGGAGCTGGCGTTGGCACGCCATGGTGGATCTGGCCTGTTGGCGCTGGATTTTGACCATCTGTCCCTCCAGGCCCAGGAACACACTGCCCTCCCGTGCTGGTGCAGCAGTGGTGGTGGTGGCACGGCGTCGGGCACTGCTGCTTCCGGCCTGCTGAGTGGGCTGGGGTGCCACTCATGGGGGTGTGGTGCTGGCCGGTCCCTGAGCTCCTGCTCCCAGGACTGGTTGGACAGGTGGCAAGGCCACGATTGTGGCAGGAGCTGGTGTAGGCGGAATGGTCTGCCTTGTAGGGGAGTTGTCTGGTGAGAATTGCAAGGGGGGTGAGCTGGGCAGTACTGGGGAGTGCACTGCTTGGAAGTCAATGACCAGGACTCCCTCCATTCCTAGCCCTGGGGTGTCTCCTTCCTCATCCTCCTCCTCCTCCTGGCCAGCCTGGCTGGTGCTCGGCCCTGCGACTGCAGTGTTGGACGTTGCAGCTCCCTCTGCTGTCACAGTAGTTCCGCCTGATGGGGCCCCTAGGTACAAAGAAGCATTTGTAAACTGAGTGCCGATGTATTACAGTCAGTACAATTATGGCATTCCACATGTCCTTGCATCTCCTTACACCGTGTCACCCTGTTTCCTGTCTTGTGATTCTGCACTGACATATTTGGCTAACTTCTGCTGACTACATGTACCATGATGCTTGTCTCTTGTATGTTGGTGACAGTACAGTGCTGGTGTTTGTCTATGCATTGTGTCTAATGGGGAGGTGTCTGGTAGGGTGTGTCATGATGCGCATGCTTCTTACCTGTAGCTGTGGCTCTCGCAGAGCTGTCCAGGGTCCCGATTCCTACGATGCTCTCCCTCTCGATGGTGCTGGAGACAATTTCCTCCAGATCGGTGAGGGGTGGCGCCGGGTTCTGGCCTCCTCCAGTGTGTCCAGCCTGCCTTTGAATGTCAGCCAGCTTCCTCTTCGTGAGGCTGCGGATGTCGTAAAACCTTTTTTTCAGTTCCTCGATGGACCTGGGGGTGACACCCGCAGCATTCACCTTCTGGGCGATGTCGGCCCAGATTCTCCTCTTGGTGCTGTCTGGCACGTTGAGGGACAGCTTGCCAAACAGCTGGCGGTGCACCCTCACCACCTCCTCAACCAGCACCTGAAGTTCGGTGGTGGTGAACTTGGGCTTCCTCTTCTGGGAGGACTTCTGGCTTCCAGACTGATCTGCCATTTTCTCCTGTTCAGTTTGCAACCTCCTTCTCCAACTGCTGCTAACTGTGTGTGTTGGGCTCAGGCAGGCTTTCCAGATACTTCTAGAAACTTCTTAATTAGCTGCACCTGCCAGGGTTGCCACTCCCTGTTTGGGTGGGGGAGGGGGAGCCACCTCATTGGCTGAATCGCCTATTGCCGAATCGGCTTTTACCGATTCGGTAATATCCGATTCGGTGAAATCCGATTCGGTATTATCCGATTCGGTAAAAGCCGAATCGGTTCTTTCAATGCATTCCTATGGGCTTTTTCGCCATGGGTCTATGATTGCCGAATCGGATTTTACCGATTCGGCTTTTACCGAATCGGTAGTCGCCGATTCGGGAATATCCGAATCGGTTGTAGACGAATCGGTGATTTCGGATTCGTTGTTGGCCGATTCGGTACTTTCCGATTCGGACCGAGCAGAATCGGAACGTACCGATTCTCATGACCGATGCCGACCGAATCGGTATTCATTCGGTATTTTTTTCCTACATCTCGTTTTCCGATTTCAGAATACCGATTCGGCCCGCCTCAGTATTTTGAAATCGGAAAATCGCGTTTACCTACATCGGGCCCTTTGTCTCTTGTTGCCCTCACACACCCCGGAGGATGTCATGCTTCATTGGGCTGTGCTCCTCGTTGGGCCGGCCCATGATGACTACACTGAAGGCTGAGCAGTTTGGTATCAAACTTCTCAGCACATTAAATCCACACTGATGCCAGTGTGGGATTTTATGTAAAATGCACAACAGAAGGCATCTTAGAGATGCCCCTTGAAACTAACCCACAATCAGCGTCCTGACTTTGAGGCTGCCTAGGCTGCTACGCAGCAGACATGTTGCTGGACCCCTTGGTAGAGAGCCATCCACTCTCGTGGGCCTGCAACAATTCACATCCTGGGGTGAGGTGCTAGGCCTCTGCCTCCAGGATGGGCGGGGAGCTTCAAAGGCATTCCGCCTTTGTGAGCTTCTCCAGGCCACTTGCTGTATTCCGCCACTGGCCCTCACCGGTTCTAAGCCCCACTCTGGTGGGAAGATAGGTGGGAAAACCTAGGTGAGGAAAAGGGGTGTGCCAGCCTCCGCTAACCCCACCCCTCATGTGAGGGAGGTGAGGTGAAGCACAACTCCAGGCTCTCGCCATCTTGAGGATGGGAAGCCCTACCCAATCAGACAGGCTCCTGCCCTCCTCCCACTGGAGAGTGGCCGGATAGGGGGTGTACTCACCCCAGGAAAGAGACCCATTGGTCCCTGCCCTTGCCCTATCTGTAACGCCCCTAAATTCAGTATTTAGGGGCTCCCTGAACCTTCCTTCCACAGATCCCAATACGAAAAGAAGAAAGCAGATCATGAAGACAAAGACCTGCAGTGCAGCTGCTAACAGGACAACACCAACTGACTTGGCCCCAGCCCTACCGGCCTGCCGACCCTGGAACCTGATCCTGCTAAATCCTGGCGACTCTTGCGGACAGCAACCTTGGACAACCCGGAGGTACTGCCTGCATTAACCCTCTAACAGACTGCGCCTCCCATGAACAGAGGCTCTGCTCCAACGGCAACACACTTGGTACTGGGGTGAATGTAGTACACCAGCACCGACGACACCCTGACCACCGCCGAACACCTGCACTTCCAGATCCACACCGACCCCAAGACCACCCTCAGAGGCACCCTGATCTACCGACCCCCGGGACCACGCACACAATTCAGCGAGGACATCGCCGACTTAGTCAGCCCGCATGCCCTCCCCTCCGCTGACTACATCCTCCTGGGGGACCTCAACTTCCACCTGGAGAACAACAACGACCGCAACACCATCACCCTGCTCGACAACCTCACCAACCTTGGACTCAAGCAACTGGTGAGCACCCCCACCCACCTCGCCGGACACACACTCGACGCCGTCTTCTCATCCAGCAAAGACATCGCCTTCAGCCACGCCACAGAACTCCACTGGACGGACCATAGCTGTGTCCACTTAACCTTCGAAAGAACGACGATCCACCACCACCAGCAACAGGTTGCCCGTAGAAGCTGGAACAAGATCACAGCCGACCAGCTCGCCGCCTCCCTGAGCCAGCACCCTCCTGCCAGCTCAGCGAACCCCAGCCAGGCCGCCGACAACCTCGCGAAGTGGATCAGCAACTGCGCGGACGAACTCGCCCCTCTGAGGACCCCGCCCAGCAGACCCGGCAGCAAGAAAGCCCCATGGTTCACCGACGAACTCAAGAGCTCCAAGAAGAACTGCCGAGCCCTCGAGAGTCTGGAGAAGGGAACCAACACCGGACAACATGACCACCCTCAAGCTCGCCACCCGGAAGCACCACCAACTGATCCGCACCGCCAAGAAAACTGCATTCAAGGACCGGCTGGACAACAACGCACACAACTGCAAGGAACTCTTCAACATCGTGAAAGAGCTCTCCAACCCCAACGCAGGAAACGACATCACCCCATCGCAAGACCTCTGCAACTCCCTCGCCTCCTACTTCCACAACAAGATCGCGGACATGCACAACAGCTTCAGCATTCAACCGACGCACGCCACGACCACAGCAACGCCGCCCACCACCACCCTCCGCGCCTGGATTCCGATCAGCACCGAAGACACCGTCCGCATGATGAACTCCGTCCACTCCGGATCTCTGACCGACCCCTGCCCTCACCACGCCTTCAACAAGGCCGACGCTGTCATCGCACCCCACCTGCGGGACATTATCAACACCTCCTTCGACACCGGCGTGCTTCCAGCTCTCAGGGAAGGTGGCGAACTCAGCGCTCTACTCAAGAAACCCACAGCGGACCCCACCTAACTCAAGAATTACCGCCCCATCTCGCTCCTCCCGTTTCCAGCCAAAGTCATCGAGAAGACCGTCAACAAACAGCCGGCTGCCTTCCTCGAGACGAATGGATCCCTCGACCCCTCAGTCTGGTTTCCGAGCCAACCATAGCACCGAGACCTCCCTCATCGCTGCCACCGACGACATCCGAGCCCTGATGGACAACGGAGAAACAGCGGCCCTCATCCTCCTAGACCTCTCCGCGGCATTCGACACTGTCTGCCACCGCACCCTAGTGCAGCGCCTCAGCAACGCCGGAATCCAGGAGAAGGCACTGGAATGGATCATCTCCTTCCTCGAGTCCACCTACCACCGTTCAAGTCAGAGGCCACCGAAGTCATCTGCGGCGTCCCTCAAGGATCCTCGCTGAGCCCCACCCTCTTCAACGTCTACATGAGCCCCCTCGCGGCCATCGCACGCCAACACAACCTCAACATCATCTCCTACGCCGACGACACCCAGCTGATCCTCTCCCTGACCAACGACCCCGCCGCCGCCAGAGCCAATCTGCACGAAGGGATGAAAGATGTAGCCGAGTGGATGACGACCAGCCGCCTGAAACTGAACTCAGACAAGACGGAGGTCCTCATCCTGGGCTCCTCGCCCTCCGCCTGGGACGACTCCTGGTGGCCCCCCGCCCTGGGCACCGCACCCAAACCGACGGACCACGCACGCAACCTGGGCTTCATCCTGGACTCCTCCCTCTCCATGACCAGGCAAGTCAACGCTGTCTCCTCTTCGTGCTTCAACATCCTACGCATGCTACGGAAGATCTTCTGGTGGATCCCCACCGAGACCAGGAAGACCGTCACCCAGGCCCTCGTCACCAGCTGACTGGACTACGGCAACGCCCTCTACGCCGGTACCACCGCCAAGCTCCAGAAGAGACTCCAGCGGATCCAGAACGCCTCAGCCAGACTCATCCTCGACATCCCACTTAACAGCCACATCTCCAGACATCTGAGAGACCTGCACTGGCTCCCCGTCAACAAAAGAATCCCCTTCCGTCTCCTCACCCACGCACACAAAGCCCTACACGATCAAGGCCCGAGCTACCTCAACAACCGAATCAACTTCTACGCTCCCAAACGCCACCTCCGATCAGCCAACCACGCCCTCGCCGCCGTCCCCCGCATCCGAAGAGCGACAACAGGAGGAAGGTCCTTCTCCTACCTGGCCGCCAAGACCTGGAACTCCCTCCTGACCGACCTGCGCCTGACCCAAGACCACCTCTCCTTCAGGAAGAAGCTCAAGACCTGGCTGTTCGAGCAGTAACGGCACCCCCCCCCCCACTTCCCCCCAAGCGCCTTGAGACCCTACGGGTAAGTAGTGCGCTCTATAAATGTCTTTGATTGATTGTTCTGCATTCTGTCCAACTGTGGTTTTTGCATTTGTCACCCCGAGTGGGATGGGTATGCTCAGACGTGAGTCCCATGCATTCCACACCACTGGATTCAAGCAAGCCGGGCTAAAGACGGCTGGAATGCCAGAAACCGGTCCTGGAAGCTTGTTTCCGGTCCAGGGAGGCATGGCTTGGTGTGGAGTGCAAAAAAAACGATGAATTTGGGCCCAGATCTCTGTACTGTGGTGAATGTATGACCTTGTTCTGCATTCTGTCCAACTGTGGTTTTTGCAGTAAATTGTAAATTGATACTTGTATAGCGCACTACTCACCTGCAAGGGTCTCAAGGCGCTTGTACGAATACCGTTGTGGAACCCATCCTGGCTTTCCTTGTGAGGCGTCCACTCCTGGGCACCCCCAAGGTGGAGGCCAGGCATCCTTAGCGTTGTGGAGATTAAGCAAGCTATTGCCCAGAGTTGCAGAATTGTACTCCATGATTGGAATAGGCACCGAGGCGAGAATTATCAGGTCTGTGGAATTTTGAGCCCAAGACCTGCCGAGGCGGGGAATTGAACCCTGGTCCCGGGCCAGACCTCTGCTTCAGGGTCTGCCGCTCTAACCATTGAGCCCCACTTCTCCACTTGCAGTAGACGCAGGCACGGGTGAAGGGGGATGGGACTCCTGATTCAGTTGTTGTTTCCCTGTTTTTTATTTCGGTTACAATTTTTCTTTGGAGCTGTGGATTGAACGTCTGTTTCAGACTTCGCACCCTGGGTTTCCTTTATCTTGAGCAGTAAAGGGCTTGACATCTAAACTATTACGGCCAATGCTTTTATACGCAGCCGTAATAATTCTCGGTAACTCTCGGGGTTTGTCTGCATC
The DNA here is from genome assembly GCF_964263255.1 of Lissotriton vulgaris. Classification (NCBI taxonomy): domain Eukaryota; kingdom Metazoa; phylum Chordata; class Amphibia; order Caudata; family Salamandridae; genus Lissotriton; species Lissotriton vulgaris. The sequence continues at coordinate 2,119,456,062 of NC_141685.1, read as the reverse complement.
GGGGACATCGTGTAAGGCATTAGCCACTTTAAAGTTCACTGCATCTCCCTTTACATTAGAAAGGACGAGATCGGCTACTACATCAAACGTGCCAACGAGTCTCATTCCCAATTCAACTGCAGCCTCCAGTCCGTGTTCGTCCTGAACACGTTTAATGACCGTTTGAAGGACAGCCATTGACGGAGTGCCGAAGCACCTCGTGTACACTGCCGCAAAAATCTGACCCCATGGCTGTCACCAGCTGCTGGTACCAAGTCCTTGGGTAAACTAATTGTAAGAATCCTGTGTTTTTCTACGGGACTCTAATTAGGAAAAACTGCCTCCAGCTAGTCAAATTTCTCGACAAGCCAAAAAGGCATATCATCCTTATCTTGGGGACGCTTGCCTATAACTGCATTGACCGTCACGGGACTAAGCTTCATTCCGCTCGGTCCTGCTTGAAGGGCCACAACACCAGAGGCGCCCGCCCTGGAAATTGCAGGTACTATATTGAACTAGGGCCCGAATAACACTAATAGAAGTGTTATACAGGATCCGTAATTCAGCAACGGCAACTTGTCCGAACGAGGATGCGGGGTGAATTCAGCCAAAACCGGCCAAAAAGCGCCTGGAATGGTCAAAGGACCCAATCTAGCTGCTGTTACAGTGTGGGGAAGGGCGCCATCAAACCAAACACGGTGCTGCCATGCAGAAATTGAAATCTCCTGTGTCCTAGAAGAAACATTCCGCTGGCACGGCTGAGTGAGTGTAAGTGTGAAAAACCTGCGTAGCCGCTTCCACTGCAGTAAAAGTCACCCAAGAGTAAAATATCTCCCAACGGGTAAGCAACCTCGGCACTTAACGACCAAAATCACTGCCATGCCCTCCAAACCAACATTATATGCTTGCAAATGATTGTGAACCGCAATGTGACTATGTTGCGGTATAACAATGTCAGCCATAGTGACACAGAGAAGAAAAAGCTACAATGTAAAACGTAGCAGCACAACTGGGTAGGAATTCAAAAGGAAACCGTTTGAAAAGATTCAAGCTTGAAAAGACCTATGTAACTATAGGTAGGTTTGTCCAACACTACTATTCGGAAACAATAGCGAAGGATTTAAGGACTAAATGAAGTACTACTCAAGCGTCATGTGATAAGACCACCAGTGTTGGCCGCCATGTAGCAGTGATTCTGCTCATACACAGAACTATGCATAGAGACTTGGAACCTCAGTGAATTAGGGTGTACCAAAACTCACCTTAGTAGCCAAAATCCCCTACTAGACTAGCAATCAGTGTCTCATTGGTTCTTCCATACCCCCAATGATTAGACGACCCAGAACATGGAACTTAGAAAACCTCAGGCAATGTGGACCACATGAACACTTTCGTTATACTCTCATACCAGTCCAAAACGGTGAGTAAATGAAGACATGTGCAAGTTGGGAATATTTATTTCTAATGCAGTGTTCTCAGGCACAGTATCTTAGCTAATACAATCAGACCTATTATAAGCAACAAGATTATCAGCATAGTTACTATTCCATAGAATACAAAAGGAGAAAGCATGGTAAAATTCTAAATGGAATTAGGCTATTATTAAACGCGCCGAAGTCAGAGGTGGCCACAGCTGCATATATGTTATGTCTAGAACGTGTGCTGATCAGACCAAACAACCACTGTGTTGAATTAACCTTGAAGACCTCGGCACTCACTGTTCAGACAAAGCTTACCAAGCAAGGCTGTTACTATAGTAAAACATATTATTCTCGTGTGAAGCAAAACAGTCTGCCAGACTTTAAACATCTGCCCTCCCTCCTATGGGGCGTATGGGTAAAAGGTTCTCTGATTTTTGGTCACATTGTTTTTTCACTTCACTAATTGCACCAATAGCAACTCACGCTAGAAAATTGGGTGATTATGGCTATAATTGTTTCTGTGTATGCTAGTATAAGTAATAGTGAGATTAGGTTTGAATTGTTTTTGTATTTCAGATTTACTAAGGCCTAATCATTACAAACAGTGGAGTGTGAATATAGCTCACCCCACCAAGTGGAAACTTCTCACCGAAGTTTGGTAAGAGCGGAGCCCTTTATATTATGGTCCTGATAAATGCCGCGGACCCAGCTGGGCCTACAGGCAGAAACATGTTGACCTCACATACAGCGGTGAGGGGACACTAATATCCCCAAGACACCGATCACCTTATTTTAACTACCATATGGATGTCGGCACTAACAAAACTAAGCAGACACCCATAATGGCCTTTTAACTCACTACATATTTTTCTTTGGGTCCCCACTTAGTTTAGAAGTGAATCCTTGTCGTCGGGTGCATGCCCGCCCTCTATCAAACCAAGTTTTTAGAGGGGGAGGACTGGTAATGTAATGTAATGTATTGTAATGTATGTGTCTTGTAAAGCGCACTGCTGCCCTGAGGTGTCCTGCGCTGTAGACCGCTGGGGAACCCGTCCTGGCTATCCCTGTGAGATGGTCCGTACTGGGTATCCCCAAGGTGAAACCAGGCATCCCCGGCGAATGTAGGGGGCCGTTGTAGAAATGAGGCAAGCTAATGCCCATAGTTGCCGAGTGTGATCACTGGTTAGAGTAGGCACCGAGGCGAGAATTATCGAGCCCGCTGACCCTGGTCCACGACCCTGCCGCGTCAGGAATTGAACCCTGGTCCGGGGCCGTTCTCTGCTTCTGGGTTTGCCGCCTCTAACCAGTGAGCCACACCACTCCACATATGGTCAATGATGAAGCATGACACCCGGTGGTGTGTGATATCAGTCCTTCACTTTTTGTGAGATGCCTGCACTCACAAAATAACACTTCACTTACATTAGCAATACTCACACAGGGATGTGTGCCATGTCGACTGTTTAGTTCTGTACTGAGACACTCAACCTGCAAAGGCAGTGTGTGGGTGTCAGGGTACAGGGCCCCTAAGGGTGGCACAATAGGTGCTGCAGCCCAAAGGGGACTTCTGGTCCCCATGCCCTGGGTACCTAGGGTACCATGTACTAGGGGCTAATAGGTGGCCAGAGATGCCAATGGGGTTTTAGTTTGAACACAGTTTTAGGGAAGGAACAGAGGCCCTGGTTCCTTGGAGCCCAGGGGACACTCAGTCAAAGCACATCAGCAGTTCAGCAAAAAGTGGGCACTTTCTCACAAGTGGTCAGTAGCCAATGCGCTATCTGATTCACTCCTCCTGATGATGACTTCCTGGGAAGTGTGGCATTTGGCTATTCCAAGATTATTCATTTTGCCCACTCCGAACATGGCAGAACCCCTCTATCACGGTTTAGAGCTCCTTAGCCCAACCCAGATGTGTGGCTACCAAGCGGGCTACTCACCGCTGAAAATCCAGTTTGACAGTAGGTTTCCCCTCTCCTGTCAGCTAAACTGTCTAAACAATGGGCATGCCTAGATGTTCTGCATTTAATCTTCAGAGGCGGCTTTAGCTTTAAAGCTCTCCTTTTAGGCCAACACCTGTGTGGCTTCCTGTAGGAGGGAGGTAACACCTCCCTCCAGTGCAGGCTCCTATTGTCTCTTTTCCTGGAAGTTAGCACATGTCTCTAGGAGGGCAGAAAGCTCTTCGTTCAAGCTCCATGTGCATTCCTAAATCAGGGGCTTGGTGTCAAGACTGATTTCAGACACCCCCACAGGAAATGTTGGCCCATAGACCAGCTAGCTCACATTGCGGCCTTGAGCCCCCATAACCTAACTGTGAACGAATGGTTTCTGGCTACCACTGAACTGGACAACCCTGTCCCATCCGAGATTGTGGAAACCGTACAGAACCTTTCGCTCAGTCACTCATGCTCACTTATTCTCAGAGAAATATACATAGAATATACGGTGGTACGTTTTTCAATAATATTTATTGACCCAACATTATTCTTGGTTAACAAATGTTTCCTGCAATGATTAGGAGACAGAAGCAGTTAAATGTGATTACAAGCACCAAAAGTGTAAATAGCAGTTTTAGTTTTATCTTGGTGCTAAAACGACGTATATATGCAGAAATATAAAGAAGGCAGTAATCTGGTGTACACCTACTACGTGGATCCTACTCTTAATTGTACCTAGCGTGTATGTGGGTGTAAAGCCAAGAATTCCCCTAAGGGATGATCCAACCCTATTACCTGATGGGAAAGAGTGAAAGGCCCATCTTGGTCACGAGATGTCAGACTGTTGTGTGACGATCTAACATCATGCACAGAGCGTGTGTCAGTGGAAGTACTTACTCTACTAATCTAATGGGATGCCCATCTTTCATAATAGAAAGCCGGCTTACAATGTGCGCGTAGATTAGTGGTGTTCTGGATATATAGATAGTCTCCTTGTTGACGAAGATAGTGATGGCATTTGTACGTAGTAGGGAACGAGAGCTTGCACATGATCAGGGTGTTGTGATGTGAAGCTAGATGTAAAACAGGTTTAGTTTCCGATAAACTAATCCAATATTGTTGTGCGTGCTTGTAGGAAAGTGGGTTTCTGTTGCAGTAACCACCCCGCTTTTTGCCAGACTACTGATGCACTTTTACTTGTTGATCCCTGGTTCCCTGCCAACCTGGTTCCCAGGCCCTGTGTTCTTTCCCCAAAACAATCCCAATTGGCATCCCTGGCCACAGGTCAGCCCCTGGTAACTGTTACCACAGGTACCCAGGGCACTGTGACCAGAGAAGGCCTCTAAGGGCTGCAGCGATGTGAGAGGAATGGGTGGAAAATAAAGCGAGGAGGTCTTATAGGCTGTTGAATGATGGCTGCATTTATTGTCAAAACATAAAGAAAGTAGAATTGGGGATATAACTGTACACTGTGTGATGTATGGAAAAAGGAAACCGCTGTAGTTGATGCCCTGGAAGTTCATTAGTTATGGCTTTTTCTCATCTTCTCCTCTGATGGATGGTGACACCGCCCCAGGTAGAAAAAGGAGAAAGATGCGGTTAGATGAGATTGTCCTGTTTAGGGCAAGACACAGGTAGTGTGAACCATGCCGCCACGTGGATGCAATTAGAGAAAGTAGAACATAATCAAAGAAAGAGGGGAAAAGGGATCAAGGAATATAGCCCGGCGTGACCACTGACCAGTATAGTTAGGACCGGGGGAAGGTTAAAAAAAAAAGGAAATCTTAAGTAGCAACAAACAGAAGGCGGCCTATCTGTTCGCCGGGGTTCAGTTTATCTCGTCCCTTCCTTTTATCAGGAGAATGACTTCCGTTCAGCCTTTGTGCAGCCCGTATGATTTGTGTGGTTTGGTCTAAATAAGGGATTCAGGGTGTGGGCGAAAACGTGTGTGGAAGTGAAAAAAATGGTACAACGTATCTTGCCCTGAGTGTCCCTAGGACTCTCCACCCCCTCCCTTCCCCAATATCGGTGACCACTGGCCTGCTTCACGTACCGCGAGGGCCACAGCTCTCCTAAGCTAAGGCGGTGTTGTAGCATCCTCCGGGGAAGTCCACCAATCCTCCGTCCACTCCTCCCGCTTGATGTCTTCTCCCTCTTCACGGCGTTTGGGTGTCTCGTCTGCTTCTCGTCCTCGAGTACAGGTCAGCCAGTCTGTTTCTCATCCTGGCTCCTCCGGGGTGCTTTGTTCTGGTCTCTGTGTTCCGTTTCTCCAATGCGCACCCCTCTGCATCTTCCGGGATCTCTATTTCTGCAGCTGACTCCACCCTTGGTCCTCGCGTAGCGTCATTTGTTTGGGCGTGACTAGGAAGATGGTGTTCCTCGTCCTGTAGGGGAAAGAGGCCTAAGGAAGTTAACTCTTTCTGTGCCTCTTCCAAACTCCCATTAGCTTAACCCCTCATTGTACATGGTTTTATCGGGTGGCTACCCGGCTCCTTCTCACAAGCACTTATTGTGCCACCCTTAGAGATCCTGTACCCTGACACTCACACACACTGCCTTTGCAGGCTGCCTGTCTTGGTGCAGAACAAAGTGAAGTCGACATGATGCACATCCTTGTGTGCCATGCCCACAAACTATTGCCCTAGCATACATCAGTCACCCTTCTAGCTGAGTGGCCTATGCCAGTGGTGAGGGTACAGTGCCCTACAGTGCCCACGTCCGTTCCTCGGCACTGTAAGTGTAGTGCTGCCATTAAGAGTATATAGTGCTTGGAGTTTGTCATTATGAACTCCACAGCACCATAATGGCTACTCTGAAAACTGCGAAGTTTGTTATCAAACTTCTCAGCACATTAAACCCACACTGATGCCAGTGTGGGATTTAATGAAAAATGCACACAAACTGGTGCACACCAGCCTGACACCACAAGACCTGTTTCTGTATCACTAGGGTGGGAGCCTACGCTCCCTGAGCCCAGAAACAAAGCCTTTCCTGGGCAGAGGTGTTCACACCTCGTCCAGGCCAGGAAGAGCCATCTTTGGCAGGGGAGCTTCAAAGGCCCGACAGCCTTTGTAATGCGACCCCCAGGCTCTCCTGCGATCAGGAGCAGCCCCCCTTCCTGTCTCCCCTACCTTTGAGGGAGGATGAGCAGGAAAAACTAGCCAGCCCAGGAGGTGTGCTCACCTTTGCCAATCCACCAATCAGGTGGGGCAGTTGAGGTGAAGCCCATTCTCCAGTGCTCGCCATCTTGGTGATGGTAGGCCCTCCCCAATCAGGATAGGGATTGTGCTCACTCCCCCACGTGAGGTGGGCACACCAAGAATGTAGTCACCCTAAGGTTAGTAGCCCATTGGCTACTGATCTCAGAACCCCTAAAACGCTCCTTAGATTCAGTATTTTTTAGGGGGCATCCCTAAAGTAGGAAGTCAGATCTAGCTTATCTACAAGAAGAAAAAAGCAAGAAGGACGAAGAGCCGTACAGAGTTAAAGAGGACAACACCCACTGACTTGGCCCCAGTCCTACAGGCCTGTCACCCCTCGAACCTGCTCCTGCGAAATCCTGGCGTGTCCAGCAGCCAGCAACCTCACAAACCCTGGAGGATGGAACTGCCTTCACTTTTCAGACTGTTTCTCCAGTGAATACCTAACCAGTTTAAACTGCAGCTTCTGGTGCCAGCTAGAAACTGCAATACCAGCCCACTCTTCACCCTCCGAACCCGGCCCGAACTAGAGTGGAGAAACAAACACAAGGAGGTCCCCCGGCGATCCTGACCTGAGATCCGGAGACCCCTGACCTGCCTCAAGCCTACTGACTCCTGCAGTCTCAATCCAGAGGACCCCCCCCCCCTGCTGCGACCAGAGCGGGTAAGAAAATCCGATGTCCCAAGACATCCCTGCACCCGACGCTCCACGGCCTTGTTTGCCCAAACCAACGGTGCCTAACCATCCATCAACATCCCAACTTACCCCTCGAAGTGGTGGTCGCACCTGAAGAATCTCGTCCCCGAGTCTGCAGTGTTTTCTTTGTCCCGGAGGTTCTCCATTGGAAACAGGACATCTGACCTCAAAACAGCACCCAGCCGCCCTTGTGCCACTGATGGTGCACCTTTGGTGCTACTTTGATCCTCAGCTTACCCTGAGCTAAACCCTAGGAGCTTTGCTCCCACAGCCTCATGTCCTGTTGGCAGCACCCACCAACCGGAGACCCCCTACCCTCCATAGGATAACATTGGGCCTCAACACTTTGCACCCGGCTGCCCTAGTGCCGCTGAGGGTGCAACAGTGCATCACTGACACTCGGAGACCCCTGAGTCTAACCCCAGAACCTTAACTCTCAGAGTAGATTACTTACCCCAGAATTGGTAAACTGTTTTTCTTCCATAGGATAACATTGACACTTTTTCTCAAACATTTTTAAGTGTGGAGTTTTTGAAACCTAAAAATATTCGCACAAATAACGAAAATGTGTTTACTTCCCTGTTTCTAGGAAATGTCCCAGTGCTGAATCTTGGTATCCAGCACTGAGTTAGAAAAGTAACGTGAAAAGTAACTTGCCTGCAATTTTATTGTAGAAGCCCATTCAATGTACTACTCCAAAAAGTTTCTAAGTGTGGAGTTTTGAAAACTGAAAATATTCTTTAAAAAATCATGTGAATAACAAACGTAATTACTTACTCGTTTCTAGGAAATGCCCCAGTGCTGAATATAGGTATTCAGCACTGAGTTAGAAAAGTAACGTAAAAAGTAACTTGCCTGCAATTTACTGAAAAGTCATATTCATTTCAATGTACTGTATTTGCAAAGTGTTGCATACTACTGCTCCCAGTAAATCAAAAAGTACAATTTCTATTGCATTTCCAAATTGTTCGATATCCAGTAACTTATTACTGAAAAGGTTTTAATGCTTACCTGTACCAGGCTGTACCTGTATATTTCTTACTGCAGATTCCTCACGCCCAAAATAGCTAGTTTGTCTCAAAGGGTCTCCCTAATGTTATATATTTTTAATGTTGTGTATGCTATAGGCAAAAATTTGTTTTTATGCGATTTTAAATATGAAATTGTATAAAATAGGACTATTTTGTCTTCGGGGGTTGTGGAAGTCAGTGTGCACTCCAGCATTGGTGGTGTATTTGTCTTTTTTTTTTATTATTTAGGTTGCTGTGTTAAGTTTAATGTTGCTGGAGTTTACCTATATGGAAGTGTTATCCTAGAACTCCCAACCCGATGGCTGGCGATAGTTCAAGCATTATGAATCTATTAAAGATAGTTAAGCTGGAGTGATAAGTTAAATTTACATTTCTAAGTAAAAAAATTGATCGATACTGAGCATCTATTTGTAGCTATTCATTGTAAAAAATTGTACACTTTTATTAGGCTGCCCCAAAAGTATATGGTATTGCATAGCCATATTTGGTATATTTTTTCATTTCTTGTGGAACTAAGTAAATTAAGTTTACCTGTGGGAATTGTTTTTTTTCCTGTAACTTTGTGGACAGTAATTAGAAAACGTTTCAGAGAAAACATGTTATCAAACGTCTGACTGTATTTCTGATGTATGTTATCACCAAAAACATGTAAAAGTCTCTTTTGAAGAGGAGTATTTCCTAAGTTTCATACGCTTAAGGAAATGTCATAATTTTGATAGTCATTTTTTAGGCATTCCATTAAGTCTTGTGTTCTTCAGGAGCATATTTTCTCTTAGTCATTGATTTGCCTTGAAGAATTGCTTGCACACATGGATTTGTTATGTAGCTTATGTCAAGCATAAACTGATTAACTAGTTGTGATTTAACGGCCAGCCATTCTTTTCTTACTTTATTGTAGGACCGCCTCAGAACGTTTGGACTCCACTCTAAATGTTTTGGCTCGAGCTTTGGAACATAATAGAGAGAATACTGAAATTTGGTGTCACTATCTAAAGCTATTTTCGAAGAGAGGAGCCAAGGAGGAAGTGCAAGAGATGTGTGAAACAGCAGTGGAATATTCCCCCTCATATAAACTTTGGTGGACTGTAAGCATAATATTACAATGTTTATTTATCTAGATATAGTTTATATAAATCATTTATCACATGAAATGTTTGCAGTGTGAATCTTTTTTGGATCCACAAGCTGTGCATTATACTGCCATCTAGTAGTTGGGCTGGAAAGTCTCCTTGAAGTCTGCTTTCTCTTTTTTTTTTCCATGGCCTTCGGCAATCTCTCTGTGTGGCATTAGCCGAATGACCTAGAAATCCCTACATGCAGTTGGCATCTTCAGATTCATTTTTTAGGTCCAAGCCTCAAATGCAGGGCATGGCCCTGCTGGAGGCAAAGACTTATTGTGAACAGGAGAATTTCACTACTGCGTGAAACCACGCCCCCTTTTTCCATTGGCAGGCCTCTCGAAACTGAGGCCTGCCATTGGAAAAAAGCTCCTGTTAGCAGATTTGTCTGCTCTGGATCCCTCCTCTCGAGGACTCCATGACCTGCCTTACGGTAGCACGACAATATTTTCAGAAATATTGCCTTGGCAACCATGAGGCAGGTCACGGAGTCCTGGAGGGGAGGGATTCGGTAGCTGGTCCCGCCCCGTTTTTGTTTTTTTTTGTTTTCGTTTGTGCCGTCATTCCAGCATGTTCCTCGGCGGTGGAGGAGGTAGGGGGGAGGGGGTGCTCGTTTTAAGACTTGTGTATAAGAATGATTGAAACCAGTTCGATTACCTACATGCGAGCTTGTGTTAAAAGTAGACCTTTGGTGTACTAGGTCTTTCACATTGCTCAGTATACACTGTAATAGCAGTTTTATTCCTTCACATCAACGATTCACTCATTTCGTGCACAACTGCAGTGCAACGTGACTCGTTTTCTCTTGCCCACATTACATGTTCTCACTGTGTATGTATTTTTTAAATTTGACATACTCTCTAGTACGGTTTAACTTTGTTTTTTCAACTCTTTGACCATTCCAACGTGGCCGCCTGTTTACTTCGCTTGATACGTGACTCGTGGTGTTGTAACTTTAAACCGTGCAGATAGACTCAATCGATTTTACCCACAGTCCGCTTCACTTCATAAGCGTCTACCTTCACCTATTAGACTGATGTTACTTTTACCCTTAACTTAGACCAGGCAGTCTTTCCAATGCAGCTTGTGTGCTGACACACATTGTTTTTGTAAAATGCTGTTCTTTTACATTTATTACTATCAGTTACAGGAAGTATATTCCCACAAGCGTTCTATAGGTCATTTTTCTTACAGGAAGCTGGTGCATGTGCCCGCTTTTGATAAAGAACCAAGTTATGGAACATTTCGAGGGACGTATGTGTGGTTTAATTTCCTGGCACGGGGCTGGGCTCGCAGGAGGTCCGGCCTGGAGCGTGGTGCGGAGCCTGTGCTTATTACTGGGGAATCATGGCGCACAGAACTTTGCCTACTCTGATGTTTGTTTATTCAGCCTGCGGACAGGTTTTGAGCAACGCATTTTGCCTGAGATTGTGTTTATTTGATTCCGCAAGCAAGCCTGAAGTGCACTGGTTTGCTATCACTGATGGTAGAAGCCGCTTTGCTGGTGCTTATGTTGATTAGGGCTACACATTAACCTCGTGGCCGCTGCAGCGCAAATTACACACACCCTTCCTCCAAGAACTGCACACTGCCCCCGCAGTCCCCCAACTCCCCAAAGACAGTGCACAGAAAAAAATACGTTCTAAATAGTTCTTGCTGAGAACGCACTTGCATTTTCAGCCTTCTCGTATCTCTTGAATTTATTAGATATTTAAAAAGTACAAGTCGTCAAGTAAATGCCGCTTTCAGCACACATTTCTAGTTCCCATGCAATCCTGGGTGCACCTCCTTGCATCACCTGCTGATGCCAGAGAGATACAGCCTTGAACCCTATTCATCATTGTCTTGGAAAAGGGAGTGCTTTTCTCAGTCTTCAAACCCTGTAACACAAGCTCAGCATGAACGCCTTTGATTCATAAAATTACACAGGACGCTGCGAGAAGAAACCAATGCCAAAATCAGAAAATGCATTTCAGTACGCGACACCAGAATTCAAAGCCAACAAACCTGTCAACGCAACTGTTATAATTTGATCGTATGAAATAATAAACACAAGAGAGAATCGCCGAGCACGAACCATAAATGGCTGATATTTTCCCAGGGCGCATACAGCAAAGTTGTTAACTGCATTCCTCCGCAGTTCAAGTCCAGTTAAATCAATGCATACAATAGGAAAATAAAATCAAGTATGCAGCACAGATTTGTAATCCACCAGAAAAATATGATTGCAAACATGTTTGTATCTCACAAAGGGGTCTGGAACAAGCAGAGACAGGTTAAGAAATAGAAATAAAATGTCTACCCTCCCAACAGTTGCTGCACAAAGTACTCGTGCCCATGATGATATTTGGCCTTCAGCACAGCTCAATTATAAATAACCATAATTTGCGACCAAGTCTTCCAAAGCCCCAGGGCTGCTATCTCTGAAAGTCGGAGTGGCGAGGCAGGTGGAGTTTGGCACAGGACGATTTATCCTCTGTTTAGCAGGCTCAGAAGAACAGTAAAAGATGAGGAGGGAGGTGTAAAAAGAGAAATTAAAATAATCTCAATCCGCCTAATCTACAAAATGGGGAACCGTGCAGTTTTTCTGCTGGGTGTGGTCAAATGCGTAACACTAGCTTGCAATGTCGCTGCTTTGCAGTTAGGGCAGGTAACAGTCCAGTAACAGCTAAGATCTTATTTTTTAAGCATTTGCAATGCAATAGGTCTCGCATTTACAAGAGTTTGAGCTAATGCCATTGTAAATGACAATGCTTTTTATTTTTGGTTAAAAAACGAATTCATAACTAAAAGGCATTGTCATTTACAATGCCAATAGCTCAAACTCGCGTAAATGCGAGACCTATTGCATTGCAAATGCTTGTCCTTGATTGTGTCTGGAAACCTAAAGGAGAGCTCTGGAGTCAAGGAAGAAGGCATTGCAGAAAGTTTTTTTTCCACTGAAAATCCCAGTCGGGAAGAGGATTGTCTATGACCGATAGGAAGAGGAGGATCTGAAATCACTGATAGCCACCAAGGTGAACTGACCGCAACAAGAGCACGTGGTGGGAGAATGACAAAGGGGCATGATGCACACCCCCTTTACATTCTGCCTCAGGTAGCACCACAACTACACACAGGACACACAACAGGTCTGTAACCAGTCTCCTTAAGGCTCACAGTGCAGAGGACTGCATGGTATGTGCAAAGTTCTTGCCCAAGACCTTCAAAGCAAGGCAGAAGCAGAGGAGGGTTCACTATGCGATGGCATCGCCACAGAGCAAGCAGGAGTCATTAAAACACCTTGGCCTGTTACGCGATGACTAAAACATCCTGGTGACGGAGGGGGCCCAAGTGCAAGAGACTAAACTCAAGGAGAGGTCGTGAGGCAAACCGGAAAGAGCCACAGGAAAGAGTAGAAGGAACACAGCCAAAGTTAATCCCTCTGAGCCGAGACAGAGCCAAAGACTTTTGACTCTAAGAAACCCAAAGTGATGCCGAATTCGTCGACGCCCGAGGGTAGAGCGAAACCCAAGAAGCCACACAGCTCCATGACAAGGGACACCGATGGAGGAAAACTGCTAAAACCTACTTCAACCTCGAGAGAAGGATAAAAAGCATCGGATGGAGATGGTAAAGGTTCGAGGCATGTGGGCTGCTGAATTCATATCTGTGCATAGATCGCTGCCTAGTGTTGGGTCCGGATGATCGCACATTGTTGTCCTGGAAGAGTCTTCGAAGTATCACAAGATAGGTGGCTCCTCCCCTGGACTACAGTGCGCATGGGCATCGACTCCATCCCCACATTGTTTTTTTTCCGCCATTGGGTTTGAATGTATATTGGTTCACTCTAGTCGGAATCGATATATAAAAGTTTTCTTAAGGCCAAAAGGCTTTTAGGTTTTCGTCGGTATAGTCTTGCGTTCGGTGCCCGATTCTTTCCAGCTCAGTTCTGAGCCGGATATCCGGAAAAGCCGCGTGCTTTTCGACGCTGAAGGCCCGGTCGACGCCAAAGGCCTTATCGACGAACCATCATGGAACGGAACCCGTTCAAGAGATGTCCCGTGTGCAACTCCAAATATCCCCACATCGACGTCCACCCGGTGCGCAACAAGTCTTTCGCCGGATCATGATGAAGCCAGCTGCATGGCTTGTTCCTGTTTTCGATCCAAGAAGACTCTTCTGCATTGACGCGCTGCGCGCCAGGAAGCCCAGCAGACTGCACCGGAGCCTGTGGACATATTCGATGCCGGGGATGATGAAGGAGCTGACCGGGAGGTTCGGGAAAACCTGTCGAATCCCGTGTCGAAGGTCAAATCCAACTACGACGCGGATGTTGAAATGCTCGAAGCGGAAGAAGTCGTCGACTAGGTAGGAGACGACGACGGGGCCTTTGGGGCCATGGAAGATAGCTCGAGCTTCGGGCTCGGCTTCGGACATTGCTAAGGAGCCGCACCCTGCGAAATCGAAACCGAAAGTAAAAGCTCCGGTCTCGACGCAAGTGAATGCACTGATGCCTCCATCTAAACCAAAAGTGAGTATTGCTTTGGTCGGCTCAAAGTCCTTGGACCTGTCGGCACCGACGAAGCAGAAGGGCGTTATCGACCCGAAGAAACGGCTCAAGGGCGTCGAGACGAAGTCTAGCGCGCCAAAGACAAGGCAGTCGACCCGAACAAATTGGCGTCGAAGGCGGTCGACACCGACAAAGGGCTCGGTGATTCGAAGGTTCTCGAGCCTCCACGTCGACAAGACAAGGCCAAAAGCGGACCGACCCACGAGTCCACGTCTGGTGGTGCCTCGAAAGATTCCGTCGAGTCGACGCAGCCGTCCACCTCATTCTCCAAGCAGGTGGCAGACTCCCTAAAGCGCATCAAGGACAAGGATTCAAGTGTCGGGCCTAAGGATCCTTCACCTTCGAAGCCTGTCGATAAACCTCAGAGGATGTTGACGCCCATCCACTTCACTGCCGCCGAAGGCTTTCGCCCCTAAAATGGCCACCAACCTGCCCGAGAAGGTGTCCTCGGTGCCGAAGTCAACAACAGTGGTCTCTGCCATAAAGCATCGACAATCCTCGTTGGAAGAGCAACAGGAACAGTTTATCGATGCCGAAACAGGCAGACTTTCCCTTTATAAACGGAAAATTGTCCCGAACAGCCAATGGAGTCCTATAAAATTTCACTGAAGAAGAAATAGGATTCTACTTCGACACCTGTTCTTGTGGAAACTGTATCTCCACGTGGCCATGATGTCTCACCCACTTATTCAGATGTGGACACTGGGGAAGGTGATGATGATGAATACAACTATCCAGTATACACTGATCCAGATGATACCAATGAGCCCTGGGCAGCTGCTGCTGACCCAGGTGATCCTCACTCTACCCTAGACACTCAAATGTATGCTGTAAAAACGTCGCCTACTGAGGATTCGGCAGCGTTTAATGCCCTCATTGAAAGCTAAGAATCACGACGTCCAGCTCCATGCTGATCCCATTGAAGTGGACTTTCTTTTTGACACCTTTGCCGTCTCAGAGAGGACTGTCAATACTCTGCCTATGTTGAAGGGTGTCTTGAAACATGCTGGGGAAATCGTTAAAGAGCCTACGAGAGCCAGGGTGATAAACCCCAGAATTGAAAAGAAGTACAAACCGGCGCCTGGAGACTCTACTTACATCAAGGGACAGTTGCCGTTGGACTCTCTTGTTGTTTCTAATGCCCAGAAGAGGGCTATTTCACAAACCACGGGTGATGCTCCTCCCCCAGATAAGGAACCTAAGGTGTTTGAGGCATCGGGGAAAAGGGTGGCAGCTCAAGCGGCCTATATCTGTCGCATTTCGAACACTCAGGCACTTCTAGCCAGGTATGACAGGGCACATTACGACACACTGTAGACCCTGTTACAGCACCTGCCAGATGAATACAAAGAGGCAGCTGAGATGCTTATCCAAAAAGGGAAGCTCATATCAAATGCTTCTATTAAATGTGCACTGGACGCGGCAGACACCGCGGCCAGAGCTATTAACACTAGTGTCATGCTGAGACGACATGCCTGGCTCAGAATCTCCGGGTTCAAGCCAGAAATACAGACTACCATTCTCAATCAGACGGTAAACCCTGATCATCTATTTGGCCCAGAGGTAGACACCACCTTGGAAAAAATCAAAAAGGACACAAACTGCTAAGTCCATGAGGGGTCTACAGTCCCAGCAGTTCCGGGGTGGTTCTTTTCGTCGCTCAAGCACTAGAGGTGTTTCCAGAGGCCAGCTCTCCCAAACCATAAAGGCGGCACGCAGACCACATACACCAAACAAAGTTGAGGTGGATATCGTGGAAAAGGCGCCAAAGGCAGAGGTAGTGGAAACAACCACTCCAGATCCTCCACCATTAACCGACAGTGACTCCTTGTCACTGCCCCCTGACCACGCAACACCTGTCGGGAGACTTCAACATTTCCTGCCCGTCTGGAAGTCAATCACCACAGACAGGTGGGTCACTCGGCTTATACAGTAATGTTATTGTCTGGAGTTAACATCCACTCCACCCAACATACCCCCAAGACACCGTCCTATGTCCGCCGAGCATTTGCACTTATTGCAGCAGGAGGTCCTCGTCATGCTACAAAAAGGGGCAATCGGGCTTGTGCCTGTCAAAGAAAGAGGCACAGGAGTTTACTCACTGTACTTATTGAAACCAAAAAAGTACGGGTCCCTCAGACCCATACTGGACCTCAGACCCCTCAATCAGTACATTCTATCGGAGCACTTTCACATGCTGACCCTGCAGCAAGTCCTACCATTGCTCAGTCAGGGGGATTTTCTCACAACTTTAGATCTAAAGGATGGGCATTTTCACATTCCCTGCACCCGTCACACAAAAAATACCTCCGGTTCACCATCCAAATCCAACATTACCAGTTCAAGGTTCTGCCTTTCGGAGTCACCACTGCACCCAGGGTTTTTACAAAGTGCCTGGCGACGGTGGTGGCGCACCTAAGGAGACAAAACATTCATGTCTACCCTTATCTGGACGACTGGCTCATCCAGGCAGTCAGCCCAGCAGTGTGCCGCTCACATGTCCCACACCATTCACCATCTTCACGATCTGGGATTCTCACTGAATTACCCAAAGTTCAACCTGCAACCTGCCCACATACGGCAGTATCTGGGTGCGACGATAAACACTCTGGCAGCCACAGCACAGCCAAATTCAGTGAGGGTCAGCAGCATTCAATCGCTGATACAAAAATTCAGACCTCAACACTCGCTTCCAGCGCAGGTGTTCATGCAGTTGATAGGCATGATGGCCTCCTGCATCTCCATAGTCCCGCACGCGAGACTACATATGCGTCCGCTTCAAGAGTGCTTAGCACGTCAGTGGACTCAGGCTCAAGGACAGTTGAAAGACCTAGTGTTGGTGACCGGTCGTGCATACAACTCTCTGCATTGGTGGAATCAGCAAAACCTTTGCAAGGGATGACCGTTCCAAGTGCCTGTGCCATGGATCATTCTGACGACGGACGCTTCTCTCCAGGGTTGGGGAGCTCATGAACTCCACTACACTGTGCAGGGACTATGGACACCGCAGCAAAGGAAGATGCACATCAATGCTCTAGAACTGATGGCTATCTTCATGGCAATGAAAGCTTTCAAAGTACATCTGTGCAACAAGGTCGTGTTGATATGGACGGACAACATGACGGCCATGTACTACATTCAGAAACAGGGAGGAACACACTCTCCACAGTTGTCTCATCTGGCTCAGAGCATGTGGAAGTGGGCCATTCAGAGAAACATTTTCCTCATGGCCGAACACCTCCCAGGCAATGACAATCAGATGGCGGACCTGCTCAGCAGGTACAGCCACCAGATGCACGAGTGGGAGATACATCCATCAGTACTCCACCCGTACTTCCTAAGGTGGGATCATCCAGAGATAGACCTGTTCGCCACAAAGGAAAACGCCAAATGCCCAAGCTTTGCCGCCAGGTTCCCACACCCACAGGGCAATGAGATATGGATGAACTGGTCAGGCAAATTTGCGTACGCTTTTCCCCCAGCACCTCTAATACCGCTGGTGGCACGCAAGCTGAAGCAGCACTTGATGACTCTCATCCTGGTTGCTCCTACGTGGGCTCGCCAACCATGGTACACTACGTTTCTGGAACTGTCCGTGGTACTTCATCAAAGGCTGCGCCTCACACCCAGGCTTTTGACGCAGAGCCATGGCGACATTCAGCATCCAGATCCGCAACAGCTCAACCTGGCGATCTGGCTCCTGAGGTCTTAGAGTTTGGCTACCTCAACTTACCTCATGACTGTATGGACATAATCAGGGAGGCAAGAAAGCCCACCACAAGAGCATGCTATGCTGCGAAATGGAAGCGGTTAGTCATTTATTGTGCAGACCACAACATCAACCCGCTGGATGTCTCTATTTAGGACATCATTTGTTATCTCTTACATCTGTACAAATGTAATCTGGCCTATGCTTCCATTCGTATAAATCTATCCGCAATGGCTGCTTATCTCAAACGCAGCACCTCTCACTTTTCAGGGTGCCTGCCATTAAAGCCTTTCTGAAAGGACTCAAACGAGTCATTCCTCCGCGGACGCCACCAGCTCGCGAGTGGAACCTAAATGTGGTCCTCACCAGGCTGATGGGTCCCTCGTTCGAACCACTGCATTCCTGCGAGATTCAGTTCTTGATATGGAAAGTGGCTTTCCTTATAGCGATTACGTCGCTACGACAAGTTAGTGAACTCCAGGTACTAACTATCCAAGAGCCATTTATTCATATTCATTCCAACAGGGTGGTGCTTCGCACTAACCCTAAATTCCTTCCTAAGGTAGTTTCCCAGTTCCATATCAACCAAACTATAGAACTACCTGTGTTCTTCCAAAATCCAGAGTCAGTTGCGGAGAGGTATGCTCCACACACTTGACGTCAAGAGGGCCTAATGTACTACATTGATAGGACCAAAGATTTTCGGAAGACTAAACAACTATTTGTTGCCTTTTCGCCACAACACAAAGGCAACCCCATTTCCAAGGCTGGTATAGCCAGGTGGATCGTTAAATGTATTCAGATCGGCTATCAGAAAGCCAAGCGCACTCTCACCATTCCACCGCGGGCCCATTCCACCCGAAAGTTGGGGGTCTCCATGGCTTTCCTCCAAAATATTCCTTTAGAAGACATATGTAGAGCAGCCACATGGTCTACCACACACACATTTACCAAACACTACTGTGTTGATGTGCACTCCAAACAGCAGGCAGCTGTAGGGCAGGCTGTTCTAAAAACACTTTTTCAAACTGCTGCAGCTGGCACAGGTGGCTGCCTTTAATGGAGGGACTGCTATGTATATTATGCACAGATATGAATTCACCAGCCCACATGCCTCGAACGGAATATGCTACTTACCAGTATGCATCTGTTCTTGGCATGTAGGGCTGCTGACATTCATATCGCCCGCCCTCCTCCCCAGCGCTTGTAGCGGCTGCAGTACTCGCACATACTTCTAGCATGGTCATCATACACATAGTTTCACTCCATCTTGGCCACAATGGCTAAAAACAATCTGGGGATGGAGTCAAGGCCCATGCGCACTGTAGTCCAGGGGAGGAGCCACCTATCTCGTGATACTTCGAAGACTTTTCCAGGACAACAATGTGCGATCATCCGGACCCAACACTAAGCGGCGATCTATGCTCAGATATGAATGTCGCAAAAAACACAGTTGATGGACAGAATGTAGAACAATGTCATACATTCACCCCAGTACAAGGATCTGGGCCTAAATCCATTGTTCTTTTGCACTCCACACCACCCTGGGTTAGACACTGGCTATATGCAAATCAGCTCTGACCCTGTGCCTCATGGGAACAGTCCAGTCCGTTCTACATTCTGTCCATCAACTGTTTTTTGCAATTTTCACCCCGAGTGTTCTGGGTATACTCAGGCATGAGTCCCAGGCTCTCCACACCACTGGAGTCAAGCTATCCAGGCTGAATGAAGGCTGATAGCCAGGAACCGGTCCTTGGATGCTTGATTCCTGTCTGGGAAAGACATGGCTTGGTAGTTCGGACTGGACTGTTCCCATGGGGCACAGGGTCAGAGCTGATTTGCATATAGCCAGTGCCTAACCCAGGGTGGTGTGGAGTGCAAAAAAACGATGGATTTAGGCCCAGATCCTTGTACTGGGGTGAATGTATGACATTGTTCTACATTCTGTCCATCAACTGTGTTTTTTGCAGATATGAATGTCAGCAGCCCTACATGCCAAGAACAGATGCATACTGGTAAGTAGCATATTCGACCAGCTTGATGCCATCCACAATGACTAGTGCCTTGTCTTCATCAAAGAGGCGCTCTGTATGAGCAACGCGAAGCACTGAGGCACCCCGACCTAGAGGAAACGGGAGCTAGAAGAGAAGGATTGCCAAGCTGGAAATTTGATTTGAACCAACAGGCCCTGCATTCTGACTGAGTGCACCTGCTGCATTAGCTGGAACTGTCGCCCTTTTGATGTACCGTGCTTCAAGAGTGGACTCCCAGCAAGCTACAGGTTGACAGAACTCACCAGGATCAACTCCACCAAGAGTACTCTGCCTTTAGTGCATCAAGTGGACTTAAGGTTTTAGGCCAGGTGCATTGCGGGAATTGTGGTTCTTAACTTTTAAGGACCATCTTGGAATTTTCAGATACTTCGATTGTGTTTTGGGCCCTCAAGAGGGAGGAACTTCAGGAATAAGTTCCAGAAGTTTGGAACAAGTTTGGGAGAAAAAAACTACATAAAGGTGACTAAGTTCTAGAAAGTGTTTATTCTTTAACCCCTTCCAAGCTGATGACGAGCTGGGCTCGTCATGGTGTAGCCTCCTCATACACTGATGACGAGCCCAGCTCGTCATAAAACAATGAAAATAAGCAATTCCCAGCACAGGAGGGGAATTGCCTTAGCAGCCATGGAGTTAAAAATTACTCTTCAGTTCCCTAGATTGGATTTTGTAATTTGGTGTCATTTTAAAGATAGAAATATTTCCTATGTTTAAAAATGGGTGCAGGAATTTTTTTTTTTGAAAACCTTTATTATGTAAAGAAAGAGCCAGTTACAGACCTACAACCACGGAGGCTGGTCAGTCGCACATAACAATATCAACATCAAAGTACACAGCTCTTCAGCCGACAACCCGGGGGTCCGGCAGCGATATCTCGTAAAAGCATGTGGTATAAATAGGATTAGTGAAAGGTTTCGCATTTTATATAAATAAAACAACAAACAAAACACAAAAAAGATTGAGGCATTACTGTGTGATAAAGGTTGGCTGTCCCTTATGGCAGTGGGAGACGGGTGGAAAAAATGCTACAGTATAAAAGAGGAGAAACCCTGGGGAGGGGAGGGGGGGACCCAGGTGCGAAACAATACAGTGTAGTGTGCAGGATTTTTATCGTGCGTTGAGTCTTAGTTACTGAATGGGTGTTTTTTAGTGCTCCTGAGGTAATCCAGCCTGCTTGCCACCATGATACCCAGGGTTGAGCAAGGGAATAGTTTGAGACCTGTACTGAGTCCTAGACGGTTAATGGCTTTATTGCCAGTGGTAGATGCAGATTTACCACTACTGATACCCCACTTTTCAACCGAGAAGAGGTAGTGCTGTTCTTCCTCCAAGGTTAAGAACTTCTCCAACTCTTCCTGTAGTCTTGGATAGCGGGCTGTTAGTTTCAAACACCAGAGATGAGAGGCTCTGCACCCCTCGCATATTTTTTCAGTGTTCTCTGAGGTCAAGCAGGCGAGCACTCCTGCCCAATGATGTGCAGGGCAAAACCCCAGAGCACGACCACTTCCTCCAAAGTGTGGCATTAACTTCTCCCAGAAAGCACAGTTTCTCCAAAATTCAGTATAGCTAAAATCTTACAGCACCAAGAACACGTTAAGCCAACCTCCAGTATGGCTCATTTCCATAGCTCTCCTCCCCCTATCATCTGCAAATTCCTGCCTTAAGTCTGCCATCTGGCTGGGTCAGAGGGGCTGGCAGGATCGATGGACCTGGGACCCTGTTGTCCTCCTTTGAAGCTCATACTTTATGACCCCTTCCTCTTGCATTTCTGTGTAGCAGCCCTCTCTCCAACAGATAGCCCCTCTCTGGGTGAGCATTCATCAAAGCAGCCTGGCTAATCCTGTTAACGCTGACCAATCTGGGGAGACCACAGGAAGGCTGGATTTTGGCTTACAACCGAGAACGTCTTAACTTTTGTTCTTAATATTTTAGGATAAATCTAACAATAGTATATTGTTGGATTTATTAATACCATTCTCCTAAGTCTTTGAATGGTATTCCCATTTATTTTCTAGTGATAGTTATGAGTTCATAAACTACTGGAATGTTATCATATAGGGCTAGGCATCTACAATGGAGAAACTGCTGCGTGCAAATTCTCCATCAGGAGATATAAAGCATCTTTTATAATGCCCCTGCTTATAGTTACAGGACTCCCCACCCCGGGACACCTAGGGGAAACCTTAAGTGTCCTGAATATGCAGAAATAGTGTAGATCCTCATTCCACTTGGCTCCTACACCAAAAAGTCGCTTTTCTGAAGCACTTTACTATAGAAGGGAAAGTGAAATCAGTATTTATTTATTTATTTTGAAAGTTTTATATAGCGCGAACAAGATCTTCGCAGATATCAGAGCGCTTTACAGAGAAGGGGAGCATGTATACGCAGATACATCAATCATGTTAGAAGTACATTGAGGTTATATCATAAAACAGTGAAGTCAATCAAATTCAGAGTCAAAATAAAATACAAAGGGTTCGAACAAATAGTACAGATGAGTAACGAGTCTTTGTAGTTTTATCTCCAGTAGTGGTTCAAGTGTATTTAGCCATGAGGATCGCTTTTACTTCTTTCTTGAAAAGTATGGAGGATGTGATCAGCCTGGTTTCAGGGGGAAGCGAATTCCAAATCCTGGGAGCCATTCCCGAGAAGGAACGTTTATAGGTTTTTTCCTTGCGGAATCTTTTAGGCTTTAGCAAAAGATTGTTTGTACCTCTAGTGTTTCTGGTGCCTCCAGAAATCGTAAGCTTCTGTGCGAGGTATCTAGGTGAGCTCAGGTGGATAGCCTTGTGCGTCAAACAAGCGATTTTCAGGTGTATTCTGGCTTCAAACGGCAGCCAGTTCAGGGATTTGAAGTCAGGGGAAATGTGTGAGTGGTTTTTTGATCCAGTGATAAGTCTTGCTGCGGCGTTTAAAGAGGCTCTTAAGGGTGCCGTAGTAGCTAGGGGGAGACCGCAGAGTGCGGTGCTGCCGTATTCTATTCGAGGTATGACTAGTGATTGTACCGCAGTTTGGAAGTCTTTGGCTGGAAGGAAAGGTTTAAGTTTCCTAAGGGTGTTGATTTGGTAGTTCGCTCCCTTAGTTGCTTTGTTGATGTGTTCCTGCATGCTGAGATTGGTGTCAAGTGTTATGCCCAAAGATTTTGCTGAGTCCACAATGGTGGGTTGAACATTAAGTGCTGTGAGGTCTTTAAGCCACATTTGTGCGGTAGTGATCTTCGCGGGTGGTGAGATCAGAAGGAACTCTGTTTTAAGGGCATTGAGTTTGAGATGATTAGCGGCCAGCCAAGATTGAGTGCTTCTGATCGTTGAGTTCAAGAGCGTGATGTCTTTGGGTGATTGTAGTTTGAGATAAAGTTGGGTGTCATCAGCATACATGTGGAAGTGTACATTGGATTCTTGCAGCAAAGTGGTTAGAGGTTCCATAACTAAGTTGAACAACGTTGGGGATAGGGAGGATCCTTGTGGTACGCCTAGCGATACAGGTCTTGGCGCGGACATCAAGTTGTTGCTCTTGAATTTCTGCGACCTGTTATGCAGAAAGGACGTAAACCATTTGAGCACAGTTCCAGATAGGCCCATTCTTGTGTTTAATAGTTCGAGTAAGCTCTCATGTTTGACGGTGTCAAATGCGGAGGAGAGATCAAGGAGGATGAGGAGGCAGGTGTCGTTATGATCTAGGATTTGGAGGGCGTCGTCGATTATGTGAGTCATAGCAGTTTCAGTACTGTGATTTGCTCGGAAGCCTGATTGATGAGAGTTGAGGAGATCAAACTGAGTAATGTGTTTAGTCAATTGTATTTGTGCGCATTTTTCCAGCAGTTTGGCAAGAGTCGGAATGTTGGTAATGGGACGGTAGTTGTTTAGGTCAGAGGGGTCGGCTGTAGGTTTCTTTAGCAAAGGTGTGACTTGTCCGACTTTGAGGGAGTCGGGAATGATCCCTTGTTGAAGTGAGCTGTTAATGATTTTGGTCCAGAGTGGAAGGAGCGACGGGGTAAGGACTTTGACAGCGTTAGCAGGAAGGGGGTCCGTGAGGTGATTGGATGGTTTCAGAGTGCTGAGCAGTTTGCCAATTTCTTCTTCTGTGTAGGTGACAAAGGTTGACCAGGAGGCATTGTTTTTTGGTTTAGTGGGTGCTATGCGGTGGGGTTTGGGGAAGAGGCTTGCGTCCATGAGGAGATCATTCTTTATGTTGTCAGTTTTTTGGTAAAAGAAAGAGGCGAAGTCTTCGCAGGAGGGAGCTTCGCGCATGGTGTTGAGAGGTTGGGGTTGTTCTTTGGATTGTGTTCGGATAAGCTCAAACAGCTTTCTTGGACGATTTTTGGCTTGGTCGAGCTGACGACTGAAGAAGTCTGATTTTGATCGTTTTATTTTCCTGAAGTAGGCATTTCTCTTTTTCTTCAGGTTTTTTAGGTTCAGTGCAGAGGGAGCTGATCTCCAGGTGCGCTCTGCCATTCGCATTGCGCGTCTATCGTCATTGAGACTCCCGTCGTACCAGGGGTTGGAGATTTTTGCGGTGGCTTTTTTTAGCTGCAAGGGTGCGACTTCGTTAATTATTGAGGTCATAGTGTTGAGATAGTGATCAGTCAAGGATTGGACGTCCTTAACGCCAGCAGGAGGAAGTAGTAAGTTGCAGCTGTTGGGGGGCAGCGAGTTTGAGTTTAGCTTTTTCATGTCTCTTTTCCAGACTTTGGGCCTGGCGGATTGAGCAGGGTTAAATTTAACTTTTTCATTGATGAAGAATGTGACAATATGATGATCTGACCAGTCACAGGGTTGGATAGATTCGAGTTGGATAGAGTCCTCTTTGGAGATGATAAGGTCAAGGATAGAGCCTTTATCGTGTGTTGGACTGTTGCAAATTTGGGTGAGGTCAAGGGCGTTAAGGAAATTCTTCAGACCTTTTACCACCGCATCATTGTGATCGTTCCAGCGGAGGTTGAAGTCACCAAGGTATATTTGTGTGAGTTGTCGCCCGGAGTTGATTGAGATCATGTCCATGATTTGTTGGGAGAAGGTAAGGTTGTCACCGGGTGGGTGGTAAACGCCGTGCAGAGTGCAGATCTGTTTGCCCTCACTGACAATATCGAGGCAGATGTATTCACAAGACGTTGGGGAGGGTATGGAAGGGGAAGTTACTTTCAGGACAGAGAGGTTGCTCCTGTATATACATGCGATTCCGCCACCTTTTTTATTGCCAGACCTATCAAGCCTAGTGATGTGGTAGTTGGGGGGAACCAGAATGTCCATTATAGGTGTAGAAGCTTCTGTTAGCCATGTTTCAGTAATGATGATTAAGTCAAGATCCAATTTTAGGATGAGATCGGCAATGGCGGCGGAGTGTCTAGCGGCTGATCTGCAGTTGAGCAGAGTACATTTGAGACGGGGTGTGTCGATGGCAGAAGGGTGTTCTAGAGCGAGGGGGACATTACTCAGGTTACTATGGATAGCGATTCTGTTGTTCAGTGTGGGGGGTCTAAGGGGATTGGAGTGAATCGTGGGAATGGCAGTGAGAGTGTTGGGTGTGATGCTATGGGGACCTGAGTCATAGGAGCGGAGGAGTGTGGTTGTGTCTAGGTCTGAGAGAGGGTTGCAGGAGCGATGGGGGCGATTTTCGCGATTGTGAACAGGGATTGAGGTCCAATGCGGTGGGAGTCGAGTGCGAGAGTTCGCCACCCGTTTGGAGGACCATTTGGGAGGGGAGGTGATGGTGGAGGCGCGTGATTGGTGTCTGGGGTGTGTGCTGAGTATTTGTTTGATGCTGTGAATGTCTTGTTTGATCTGGTGGAGGGTGTTGGGTGAGGGGTGATTGGAGTGTGATAGACAGAGTAGTTGTTGTTTGATGATGTACATCTCTTCTTTGAGCTGGAGGAGGGAGGCCGTAATGTGGTCTATTGTGGGAAATGTGTTGGAGGTGGGGATGGGAGGGTCGGGCGTGGATGACATAGGGGAGAGGTTGGTGGCGTGGATGAGAGTATTGGTGGTAGGCGTAGAGTGCAAGGTGGAGGATGGGCGTTTATTAGTGGTGGAGGGGGTGGAGGTTGGGTAGTGGGGGGTGAGACTGGGGAGGGTAGCGGGATTGTAGATTGTTCTTTTTTGAGAGGGTGGAGTTGAGTTGATGGAGGTGGTGTGTTCTGTGTGATTAGTTAATGGGAGGAAGTGGGGGCTGAGAATGGGGGGGGATAAATAGTGGGGTTTGCCTTTGTGTGTGACGGTCTGATGTTGATCTATGTTAGGCGGGTTGTGGGTGTGAGTCATGGTATCAGGGGTGAGAGGAACGGGGATGAGAGGAACGTGGATGAGGGCTGTTGAGTAGGGGGAAGGGGTGGGGTGGTTGTTGTAAGCGGGAGAGAGATCTATGTCTGTGTTTGAGGGATGAGGGGTAACTACGGTAGGTGGGTGAACGACTAAGGTGCCGGGAGTAAAGGGGTGATGCATGTCGTTTTGGGTGGGAGCTGTGGTATTAGGGGTGGGAGTAATTTTTGTATCCTGAGGACAGCTTTTATAGTGGCCTAACTTATAACTACAGTTACACCCACCCCTGTGGGGAGGCCCTGTGGGTACCTGAAATGCCACAATATTGTAGTTTATCACTTTGTAAGTGCACCTACCACTAGCGTTGAGTTTGGGCACATTTTTCATTTAAAAGCACTGGTGCAGCACAGGGCTGCTTTTAAAATGACCTCAGGCTTTCAGCAGTGCACACATGCAAGTGCAACAAAGGCTGCTGGCCTCTAAACTGCCATGCCCTATTATGTACTAGGCACTTAAGGTAGTTTTAATCCCCCTGCAATATTATGTACTAGTGATTTGTAGGGTAGCTCATGCCAGATATGTGTTCCCTAATATATAATGTACCCTCATGTATGTGTTTTCACTGTGTTTTCAACATAGCACTGGCCTTGGACCCGGTTAGACAGAGCCCAGGGACAGTCAGTTGCCAGCAGTACACATCAGCCAAAGCAAAAATAGGGGTGCACAGGGCACACAGGATGACTTTGCAACTCTCTCTAGAGAAAACGAGTAAAGACTGACAAGACATCTATGCAGACTTGCCAGATGAAGAGATGGAGTCTTATTCATCGAAACCACCAGACAACATCACTGCATACAATACAATAGTAAAGAGGGCTGCAGGCAGCTGTAGAGTACAGCTGGAGGATTAACAATCTGAAGAATACTTCCTTCTGGAGACACTGCTACTGGAAGAATAGAGAAACTAGTTTCTTCCAGTGCTTTAAAGTATGCTGCGAATAAGGCAGTACCATAAAGGGTAGAGAAGTGCTGCTTCTCCTCAAAGGGACCCACCTTACATCTGAAGAAACTTGCTAGCAGACTCATTCATTGTGGCAATGGCACGGAAAAGAGCTGATACACCTACGTCTAAAAGCCTACCTCCTGAAAAGGAGAGCAAGAGAATAGACATGGTGGGGAGGAAAATTGAAAGCTCATCAGCAATACAGATAGCCAACTGAGAATCCTTGTTGATTGGGTATGCTCGCCATTTGTTGGGTGAGACTGAGGAGCTAATGAAGCATCTCCCAGTGGAATTCAAGAAGAGAGCAAAAGCTGTTTTTTAGGAGGGCGAGACAATTGCCAACAAGTGCCTAAAATGTGTGAGACTGAGAGACTGGGAGAGAGAGACTGAGAGAGAGAGAGAGAGAGACAGAGAGAGAGAGAGAGACCGAGAGAGAGACTAAGAGAGAGAGACTAAGAGAGAGAGACTAAGAGAGAGAGACTAAGAGAGAGAGACTAAGAGAGAGAGACTAAGAGAGAGAGACTGAGAGAGAGAGACTGAGACTGAGAGAGAGAGACTGAGAGAGAGAGAGACTGAGAGAGAGAGAGACTGAGAGACTGAGAGAGAGAGAGACTGAGAGAGAGAGAGACTGAGAGAGAGAGAGGCTGAGAGAGAGAGAGACTGAGAGAGAGAGAGACTGAGAGAGAGAGAGACTGAGAGAGAGAGACTGAGAGAGAGAGAGACTGAGAGAGAGAGACTGAGAGAGAGAGAGACTGAGAGAGAGAGAGACTGAGAGAGAGAGAGACTGAGAGAGAGAGAGACTGAGAGAGAGAGAGACTGAGAGAGAGAGAGACAGAGAGAGAGAGACTGAGAGAGAGCGAGACTGAGAGAGCGAGACTGAGAGAGCGAGACTGAGAGAGCGAGACTGAGAGAGCGAGACTGAGAGAGCGAGACTGAGAGAGAGAGACTGAGAGAGAGACTGAGAGAGAGACTGAGAGAGAGACTGAGAGAGAGAGACTGAGAGAGAGAGACTGAGAGAGAGAGACTGAGAGAGAGAGACTGAGAGAGAGAGACTGAGAGAGAGAGACTGAGAGAGAGAGACTGAGAGAGAGAGAGACTGAGAGAGAGAGACTGAGAGAGAGAGACTGAGAGAGAGAGACTGAGAGAGAGAGACTGAGAGAGAGAGACTGAGAGAGAGAGACTGAGAGAGAGAGAGACTGAGAGAGAGAGAGACTGAGAGAGAGAGACTGAGAGACTGAGAGACTGAGAGACTGACTGACACTGAGAGAGACTGAGAGAGACTAAAGGGGAAATACACCTTGCAGGTCTTTAAAATTTCCCTTAGACCTTCCTTGTTTTACACATCCCTGTGTGCCAAGCCCACAGAACACTGCCCTGGCAAATATCTGCCACCCCCCCCCTAGCTGGGTGCCCAATGCCAGTGGTGTGGGTACCACTGCCATGGGCCCAGCATGGGATGGCTTCTGCTGGGACAAAAGCTGAGACCCTCTCACCTCAGGATGGCGCTCTTGGTTTGTCAGATCGACCCTAAGCTGTTCTCCAATCCTTCTGCAGAGGGTGAGGGCCAAGTAGCCGAGCTATCCCCCTGCCAACACCTCCACAAGGCTGTATGTGGGAGCAATTCTGTTGCGTGTGGTGTGCCTGACACCCCAGGATGTCTCGATGTCGCCTAGGATCTCCTCACTGTGGTCAAGACCTCCTGCTGCCCACCACTATGTTGGGGTGGGGGACCAGTTGCCCGAGAGGTTTTAAGCGTTAACACCGCCAAAAGTCCCTTTAGGTCACAAACGTCCGGGAGTCACTCCCGGACTCCAGGGCATGCCAGTGTCATAAGGGCCCCCAGGCTGAGATCCCCGTCGTTGGCAGAAGGTCCACAGCGGGAAGAGTTTGATAGCTACCATTTTTCTGAGGCCCCAAAGCTGCTGCCTCTTTCTCAGGCCGTAGCGGTCGCCGTAGGATTATACTCATACCTCAATGACCCTCACGGGTCTCTCTGCTCTCCTCCATGCCATCGGGGCTGGCTAATGCTGCAGGGTGGGGGGCCTGTGGCGAAAGCATAGGAACCCAGGTGCCAGTGGTTACTCCTCGACCATCACCGAGGTAAGCAAAAATGCCCTCGGTTGTGGGAAACTCCCGTCGATGTCTGTACTCCGCAGTATGTCTGGGGATACCATCCTGGCCTCGAACAAGAGAGCAGGCGGCAGGATAGAGAGCGGGGACACTGTAGGCAGCAGGGCTCAGACAGACGGTGGCCACTCTCTAATGTGTTTGCCGCATGGATTGCTGCGCCCTGGCTAGTAGGTGTCACCGATCCTCTGGAGCTACTCAGACAGTTTCATTTTGGTCTGGGGCTCTGATAATTACAGCTTAAGGTGGTCTGGGTGGCAGAGGAGTAAACAGCGTGTCCTACCTCGCTGCCATCTTGGCCACGCCCCCTTCAAAGAATCTTAAATTGATTGGCATGATATGTTGAATATTCACCAGTGTTTCACTGGCACATCCTTTCCCTGTTTTCGACTAGTGGATCGTTCATGATTGCTGGCCGTAAAAAAGGTCTAACACTAGTGAGCATTACATATTAGTACAGCCCCTATTTTGTGTGCTCCGTCCTACTTTGCCAAGACTGTATGCAACCTGACTTGCTCTAGTTACTGTCCTCCTTTTAAGGTGCAGTCGAATCCTAATCCAAGTCCCAGTCCCAGCTGGCATTTTGTGTTTACCTTTTTGCTAAGAAAAGAAAAATCATGTCAGAAGGGTTAAACCTATCTTGATTTTCCCTGCAAAATGAAAGAATTATCTTTAACCTAAATTATCTGGAGCAACAAGTATTTTCTGTTTTGCATGAATTAAATATATTTTTTCATATCCCTAGCTGTGTATAACCACTCTCCGCTCAAAGCCATTTTTATTTGATGTGCATACTACACCTATAAGCAGGCACAGTATTACGCTCATTAAAATAGAAAATGCATAAATAAGTTATTTTTTTTACTACTGATCCCACAGTGATCAAGTGCATGGCATATATGGCAGGTCACCCCCAAAGATCCTTTCAAAGTTTCACCTTGTCTGGTCGATAAGATGTTGGCAGCTTCACTCTGCATTCTGTTTATTTGTTTTGATTTCTGGGACTCAATTCTGTAGTTGAAGATGTCTGGTTACAACTTTCCCCGTTCTGAAGATTCTACCTCTTTTTTTTTAAACCCATCAAGTGAAGCAAGAAGAGTCTGTCCACGATTACTGCAACATTTACACTGGTCTCCACAAGATACATCGCCTGTGTGCAAAGGCTATAGATAATCAGTTAAACTGAGCAAGCCTAAATTTCTGCAGGCGGGATCACATCAAACATTCCCATGTATTTGTCTTTAAGTGTACTGATGCATTCATATGTTTGTCAAATCCTCTTTGTTCAGTGGCAGGTGGATTGAAATTTCACGAGCGGCATGTATATATCCAACTCCTCTTCGTATGTCTGATAAACATCCAGGGTTTTTTACTTTGCTTAAATCTTTTTTGGCCTTGAGGACATAATGGAGTTTTCTGTAGTCATTTTCATCTTGAGATTGAGACCGGTCTTGATGTTGATCGTTGTCTGTTCAATGTGCTCTTAGGTGGCCACGAAAGGCATCGACTACGACTGTTTAAATCAAGCCTTTTTTTCTAACGAGGCTCCATGACGAGACATGACACTGCTGTTGAAGCAGTTACTGTCTATGAAGTTGACTCCTAAGTCTGGTCGTAAGAGGGATCTGTTCTTGGTGAGTTACAGCGCTGTACACTGTTAATGGCCAGTCCTGTTAAGACAGGCCTTGATGTCAAGCAAGCAAATAGCGAATAGAGCAAGTAAATGTGATGGCTAATTAATGTTACAGCAAGCAATATTTAAATCATTCCTGATTTTTCATTGGCATTTCAAACTATAAGTTGCATGAAAAGCTCACTTTCTCATGATGTCCTCTTTTTATGACAATAAAGCCTAGAAACATTCAAGTGCTAACAATGTTGAAGTTGAACTCTTTCATTGATTGTTCTTTTAATTGATTTATAGTTTGAATCTATTTTCAGTATTGAGAAAATAATGTTAGCTTTGTCTTTGCCTGCAGTTTCTGAATTTGGAAAACTCTTTTGATGGAAAAGATTATGTTTGCGGCAGAATGTTGCAGTTTCTTCTGAAAGCAGCAGAGAGCAGTAAGAAATCAGAGCATCTCTCTTTTCAACTTCTGGAGACCCTTCTCCTCCGAGTGCAGCTGAGCCTTTTTACAGGAAGACATCAGAATGCTGCTGCCTTATTGCAGGTCATTATCAAATTGAGGTTCTGACTCTTGTTCAGCTCCTCATTATAGGATTCACCTGCTAGCAACAATGGTCTAGAAACTCTGCTAAAGCAATTTCAAATTAGTGAAACTATGGAATATGTTGCTCAGTGGAGTAATGCAGAATGATGTGGGCCCCCATTGCAGAATGTGATCATGTGCTCCCAAGTCTCCCATATCTCAGATATTTATTGACTTTTTGGGTTAATGGGGTGCGCTGAAGGGTGGGCTCACCACCTGCGCCGCAGGGGGCTGTGTAACTTTCCTGATATTGCTGGATCCTGGCTTTGCTTTTTATTATTCTTTCTTGAAGTTCATGTATTCACAATTTATTGGGTAGGTACGAAACATTTACTAGCCTAAGTTTAGTGGAATGTGTTGGTGCTATGTACTCTACTGCCATCTAGTGTTAAATGCAGACCATTGCAAGTTGTGGATTTTATGGGCTCTGTTTCCTGGGCATTATGTATGACTGGTGAGTATCCCTGCAAACCACATGGCACATGTCTATATACACTTCCCTAGATAATATTTTTCTGCTAGTGCTTTCTGACTTGTTTGTTGAAGCTATTCATAGACAGCTTAAAATGCAACCAGTGATCAGTATCCACAGAAAGATTGACCACTGATGGCAAAGACCTTTTCCTTGTCTGACTTGTGTGGCAGGGTCATCTGAGAATCACTCTGAGATTTGGGAGGGATGATGATGGGAGTATGGAGAAAGTGCCTGTTAAATTCTGCTCATCGTGCAATCCATTTCCTTGGGCTGTACTTTTTGTCTAATAAGGGGGCATTATTCGGGAAATTGCCTCACATCGTTTGTATTTTGATGCAACAAGACTCTCGAAGTTAAAGGGTTGCCACATACCCAAATGGTCTTCACCGGAGTCTCCTCTAGAGGTATATAAAGAATTGGAAGACTCTGAAATGGAGGGTGTGAGGGAAGACCGACCCTCCTTCATAATTTGGCCTTGATAAGGAGGATTGAAGCAGGCTTCCATTCAAGGCTGACTCCTGATTCAGTAGCTGTCTCCCTAGAATCTACATGAATCCCACATTGTCGGTGAGATTTGACAATGAAGTCAGTCATCAGAAACGTTATATGCTCTAATTGCATATTCCTGTTTTGAGCCACCTCTTTACCAGGCCTCCGTATGAGAACCCATATTAACAAAGTAGATGGGATGTAGGGCTTGGGCTTGGTAAGGAGACTATCGAGGAGGATCAACATAGTCACCCTGAAAAGAGCATCAGGCTATACATATGAAGCAGGATTCCTTGAAAGTGTTTAAAAAAATACATCATAGTCTTCGTCAGTGGGTTTGCTTGCAAAAATTGTTAGACTTCATCAGAGGTACATGAAAGAAAGGCATATGTTAGATTATCGTCCATCCTCTGTGCACACGTCAGATTGTCACTCCTTCTCTGCCTGAAAAGCAACTGGGAACAATAAAGTTAGCACAAAAGTGATTTCTGAAGAAATGTGAAAAATTGGCTTTTAAAGAAGCCAAATCATTTGCACTAAGGATGTTGTGAACCCCACATCCAGCTCCTAGGACTTGGCAGTGAATTGGAGTACTTAATTGAAGTAGTCTAGACACAGGGAGCTGAGAAATGCAGTATATGGCGTAACTATTCGGCAGAAATAATTTCCTGCCGATATCGCACCAGCATACCATGTTTTTCAAGGACAGCTGTCTGGTATATATTGTGCAATTGGTGGAGGAAGACCATACAAGCCAGTTCCTTCCTGTGCTTAGAATAATTCTCAAACACTGCTCTGAAATCAATGACTCGGTCAAGACCAATGTTATTACTTCAAGAGCAGAGGAAATGTACATAACTCCACTTGACCTGCTGTATATTAGAGGTCATAGTGTATGCAGTACAAGAGATCATACTCTCAGGTGACTGGGCAAGCTTTTTCTGTTAATAAAGCTAATTGAAACTGTGCTTAAACAGCTTGTCTGCAAATTAACACATCTGCCCTCCTCAGACAACATGAATGGGAGCAGTCTTGAGATATAAGCTGGAAACCCACCATCTCTTGGACACACTTAGATTATCAAAATGTTTTTTTCCCCAAGGTAGATGGAATGTTTGTAAATCCAGACACTAAAATCTCTGAATCTATGCATACCTTGCTACACCAATGGGCTGCCTATGAAAAAGCAATCCTCTCTGTGAAAACAAGACTTATAGACTCTTATTTTCAATTTGGTATTGAACGGCAACAAGACTAGGCTCACCAATTACATGAGAGCCCACAGTACAGTAGAGACAATTGCTGCACCCATTTAAGGCAAGAAGCAGAGGTTTCCTAGACCGAGAAGCCTTTGCAAACAAGCAGTGGTGACATTTACATTCTCCTTGGCAACGTTACATGCCTTTTGAGGAGATTAAAGTTATGTTCGAGGCATATGAGCTGCAGATTGTACACTTAGCATTAGATCGCCACCTGGTGTTGGGCTCGGATGATTGCATGTTGTCGTCTTGGAAGAAGTCTTTGTAGTCACGAGATAGGTGACTCCTCCCTTGGACGATAGTGCGCATGGGCATCGGTTCCATCCTTAGATTGTTTTTTCCGTCACTGGGATCATATGAAAGTTTTCCTCTCCGACTAGAGTAAGACTTTTCAAGCACTTCGAAGCGCAAAAAACGTCCTAAAAAAGTACCAAACTACTTTCAATATCGACTAACGTAGTTTCGACTCCATCACCTCGATTCCGGTCGTCGACGTGGGCCGTTGGGCCTATCCACGCCGTGAGGCCTACACCTCATGGAAAGGAAGCCATTCAAGAGATGCCCAGAGTGTGGAGCAAAGTTTCCACATAGTGACCACCACGAGGTCTGCAACCTGTGCTTATCGTCAGAACGCGACAAATCCAACTGTACAGCCTGCGCGTTCTTCCGATTCAAGAAAACCATCCGAGATCGAAGGGCCCGTCGTTCCCGATCTCCAGATCGTATCCGAGGCAGACTACTCCGATTACTCCATACCATCGTGTCAGTGAGTTGGTACTACTGCCCCTGCACCACACACAGCACCCAGATCCAGGCAAAAGTCAACACTCCGCCTCCGGGGCCCAGTCGCGACCGAAAAACCACTTCGAAAGCCCCGCCATCGAGCCCAGCTCCGAAGAAAATAACTAAGCCTTCCGGTAGCTCGGTACCGAGCAAGCCGCACGTGCCAATCCCACAAGCTCCCTCGGCACCGAAAGAAGTCTCTACTCCAAAACCGTTGACTTCTAAAGACAAGGGTACGAAGCCTGCCTTTGACGCCCCGAAGCAGACGAGACCAGCTTCCACTCCGAAGACATCGCCTTCGGTACCGAAACCGACAAGGCCTGATTCTGATGCACCCAAACCATCGTAACAGCCTACGACACCGAAAACAACACCTTCAGTGCCGAAAACTATACCAAAGGACTATGTAACGCCTCCTAAGGCTAAAGACTAACAGCAACCTCGTCCAGAACCGAAAAAAATCTGTGCCAACAAAGGTTACACAAGGAGACTACCTTTTCCAACCAGATCCTCTGCAAAAGAAGATCTAAATTGACCCAAAGAAAGGTCATGTATCCACTACACCACACAAGAAGAGGCAGGCAGATGCAACACCCACACCTGTAGTTCCTGCCAAGAAGAAGGCCTCTGCCACATCTCCTATGCAACCTTCTTCTCCTGTACTTCCTTCTCCTTCATGACCTGTTCCTCTTAGCAACTCACCACTGGTATCTCCTTTACATTCTCCTTTTATCCTCACACTCACCTCAAGATGATGAGTATAGTTTAGGTAGAGGGATAGACCCAGAAGAGCCTTTCCCATACCTTGTAGATGATACAGACTGGGAGTACCCAAACCCACAGGATGTGCCAGATATTCCTGACCCACAGTCATACCAATCAAAACCTTCTCCCCCAGAAGATAACATTGGGTCACCTGTTGAACAGAGCTGCCATTTACCATTAGGTCACTATGCATTCTGATGAGGCAGAGGAAGACTTTCTCTTAGACACATTTGAACCATCGCAAAGGTCTGTTCAAATTCTTCCCATGATTAAAGGGGTCATCAAACATGCTCCTGAGATATTTAAAGACCCTGTACGTAATGGATCCTAAACCCTAGAATTGAGAAATATAGGCCTGCACCTGCAGATCCAGCCTACATTAAAGGACAACTACCATTAGATTCACTAGTTGTGTCAAATGCTAGGAAAAGGGCAAACTCACAAACCTCAGGTGAGTCACCCCCACCTGACAAAGAATCCAAGGTAATAGATGCTTCAGGCAAAAGAATAGCTGCACAAGCTACTAACATATGGCGTATAGCTAATACACAAGCCCTCCTCTCACGATATGGTAGGGCGCATTATGATCAGTTAGAGAAACTATTAGACCATCTACCTGATCAATATAAGGCACAAGCAAACTACCTTATACAAGAAGGCAAGCTAATTTCTAATGCCTCAATCAAGTGCGCACTACATGTAGCAGACACTGCATCTAGAGCTGTAAATACTAGTGTCGTACTTGGGAGACATGCGTGGCTACGCATTTCAGGGTTTAAACAGGAAGTGCAAACTACCATTTTAAACCAACCATTTAATCAAAAACAACAGTTTGGACCAGAAGTAGACACAGCACTTGAAAAGATGAAGGATGATACAGACACTGCCAAATCTATGGGGGCTTTACAGTCCACACAAGCTAAGAGTTCTTATCGTCGCTCCTTCTACAGAAGAGGCTCCAAACAAACTGGGGCAGACAATACAACATCCTTCAAATCTAGCACACAAACATCCTCGAACAAGGGATATTTTAGAGGAGGATACAGAGGAAATAACCAGGGAAGAGGCCGGGGTAACCACAATAATCAAACCTCTTCCAATACAAAACAGTGATTTCCCTCTGCTCCCCCCAACAGAATTCCCCCCCTGTGGGGGGCAGATTAACACAATTCCTGCCTGTCTGGAAATCCAGAACAGACAAGTGGGTAAGACAGATTATCCAGTATGGCTACTGCCTAGAACTTACAGCAACCCCTCGACACATACCACCCAGGCAGCGTCCAATGTCTACAGAACACCTTACTCTGCTGAAACCAGAAGTTCTGTCACTTCTACAAAAAGACTCAATACAAATAGTTCCTTTACAAGAACAAGGAACAGGGGTTTACTCGCTTTATTTTCTAATTCTCAAGAAGGACGGGACACTAAGACCAATTCTCGACCTCCGGCCCCTCACTCAGTATATACAATCCGATCATTTTTATATGATCACTTTACAACAAGTTCACCCACTGCTGCAACAAGGCGATTTCCTTACAAAACTAGACCTAAAGGACGCCTACCTCCACATTCCGATACATCCTGCTCACAGAAAGTATCTAAGGTTTGTACTGGAAGGACCACTTTATCAGTTCAAAGTCCTTTCATTCGGAGTGACAACGGCACCACGAGTATTCACAAAGTGCCTAGCAGTAGTGGCAGCACATCTCAGGAGACAACAAATACATGTTTTCCCTTATCTAGACAATTGGCTCATAAAAGCAAAGTCATTCAATCAGTGTGTCCAACACACACAACAGACAATTCAAACGTTGCACGGCTTGGAGTTCACAATAAACAACACCAAGTCGCACCTGCAACCCTCTCATATATATCAGTATCTAGGG
The DNA here is from genome assembly GCF_964263255.1 of Lissotriton vulgaris. Taxonomy (NCBI): domain Eukaryota; kingdom Metazoa; phylum Chordata; class Amphibia; order Caudata; family Salamandridae; genus Lissotriton; species Lissotriton vulgaris. The sequence continues at coordinate 2,119,419,119 of NC_141685.1, read as the reverse complement.
GCTACAATAAACACGTCTACATCTCTAGCGTATCCCAGCCCAGCAAGGATACAGAGCATTCAAGCCTTAGTCACAGACTTTCAACACCAGCACTCGCTGCAAGCCAGAGTGTTCATGAGACTAACAGGCATGATGGCATCTTGCATCTTCATAGTACCATATGCAAGACTGCAAATGCGTCCGTCTAGCACAACAGTGACAACCAGGCTCAAGGTCAATTAACAGACCTGGTGTTGGTAGACAGCTGCACACATCACTCTGCAGTGGTGGAACACCAAAAACTTGACAAAAGGGCGGCCGTTCATTGAACCTGTTCCACAACTAGTGCTTACAGCAGACGCATCTCACAGGATGGGGAGCCCATCTCCTACATCATACAACTCAAGGACAATGGAACAGTCAACAAAAATTGTTCCATATCAATCATCTAGAGCTGCTAGCAATATTCTTAGCACTCAAAACATTTCAAGTGCAAGTACAAAACAAAGCTGTCTTAAACCGGACGGACATGACAGCCATGTATTATATACAAAAACAGGGGGGGGGGGGCACACTCTCTAAAACTGTCCCAGCTCGCACAGAGCATTTGGAGATGGGCCATTCCACAAAACATATATCTGTTGGCAGAGCACCTTCCTGGAGTTCACAATCCGATAGCAGATCTGTTGAGTCCGCAGACACAACAATTTCACAAATGGGAACTACATCCGCAGGTTCTTTCACAAGTGGGGTCATCCAGACATAGATCTGTTAGCCACAGAGAAAAACGCAAAATGCCCAACCTTCGCCGCCAGGTTTCCACACCCGCTGTCCAAGGGCAATGCGCTATGAATGAACTGGTCAGGCAGATTTGCGTACGCTTTTCCGCCAGTACCACTAATACCATTAGTAGTACGCAACTCAGACAACAGTCTCTCAAACTAATCCTAGTAGCTCCCACATGGGCACGCTAATCGTGGTACACCACACTGCTAGAATTCTCTCTAGTTCCACACCAAAAGTTAAGACTGACTTCCATCCCTGCTAACTCAGAACCATGGAGACATCAGACATCCAGACCCAAGTCCACTGAATTTAGCGATCTGGCTCCTGAAGTCTTAGTTTGGTTATCTTAACCTACCACCAGACTGTATGAACATCATTAAAGAAGCTAGGAGACCTACTACCAGAGCGTGCTATGCGGCTGAATGGGAGAGATTTGCCATTTACTGCAACAATAACCAAATTGATCCTCTAGATGCTTCCTTCCAGTATATCATTTGCTACCTTTTACATTAACAAAGGTGTAACTTGGCATATTCATCCATACGCCTGCACCTTGCAGCAATTGCAGCATATTTACACAACAGACCACATCTGTCTCTCTTCAGAGTACCTGCAATTAAAGCATTTATGGAAGGATTAAAAAATCATCCCACCCTGGTTGCCAACTTCTCCGGTGTGAAACCTAAACGTAGTTCTTACAAGACTCATGGGATCCCCTTTCGAGCCTTTACATAAATGTGAAATGCAATCCCTCATGTGGAAAACAGCTTTCCTTATTGCTATTACCTCTTAGTAGAGTAAGTGAGATCCAAGCTTTCACAATACAAGAACCATTTTTACAAATACACCGTAACAAAGTGGTTCTAAGAAATAATCCAAAAGTCATTACTCCTTTTTCATTTAAATCAATCTGTAGTTACCTGTGTTTTTCCAAAACCCAGAAAGGGCTTTACACACACTAGATGTTAAAGCTCTTCTCCACTATATAGGTAGAACTAAGTCTTTTCGAAAAACAAAACAACTGTTTGTGTCTTTCTCTCCACCTCATAAAGGCAATCCCATCTCTAAAGGTGGAATTGCAAGATGGATTGTAAAATGTATACAAATGCTATCAAAAAGCAAAACTTACATTAACAGTTCCTCCTAGAGCGCACTCCACACACAAAGTAGGAGCCTCTGTCTTTCTTAGGAAACCTACCTCTAGAGGACATATTGCAAGGCGGAAACATGGTCTACAACACACACCTTCACTAAACACTCTTGTGTTGACGTGCAAGCCAAGCAGCAAGCTGCAGTAGGCCAAGCTGTCCTTAACTCTCGAACTACTGCAACGGATACAGGTGACTACCGCTAGGGGAGACACTGCTGCATAATCGATGCTAAGTGTACAATATGCAGCTCATATGCCTCGAACGGGAATTGCTACTTACCAGTATGCATCTGTTCTAGGCATGTAGAGCTGCAGAGTTGTACACGCCCTCCCCCCTGGGACCTGTATCCGTTCCAGTTTTATCTTACTGAGATGCACATGCATGGACATCCTTTTCTTTACTTCTACTAACTCAATCATTTCCCATCATGGCGAAAAACAATCTAAGGATGGAGCCAATGCTCATTGCACTATCGTCCAAGGGAGGAGTCGCCTATCTCGTGACTACAAAGACTTCTTCCGAGATGACAACAACATGCAATCAACCGAGCCCAACACCAGGTGGCGATCTATTGCGAAGTGTACAACTCTGCAGTTCTACATGCCAAGAACAGATGCATACTGGTAAGTAGCATGTTCGAGGCATGTGGGCTGCTGAATTCATATCTGTGCATAGATCGCCGCCTAGTGTTGGGTCCGGATGATTGCACATTGTTGTCCTAGAAGAGTCTTCGAAGTATCACGAGATAGGTGGATCCTCCCCTGGACTACAGTGCGCATGGGCATCGACTCCATCCTCAGATTGTTTTCTTCCGCCATTGGGTTCGGATGTCTATTTGTTAACTCAAGTTCGGAATCGATAATAAACTTTCTCTTTGGCCAAAAGGCCTTTAGTTATCGTCGGTATGGTCTTGCGATCAGTACCAGTACTTGTTCCAGCTCTGTCCAGAGCCGGACATCAAGAGGAGCCGCGTGGCTTTTCGACACTGAAGGCCCGGTCGACGCCAGAGGCCTTATCGGCGATCCATCATGGAACGGAGCCCGTTCAAGAGATGTCCCGTGTGCAACTCCAAGTATCCTCACATTGATGTCCACCCGGTGTGCAACAAGTGCCTGTCTCCGGATCACGATGAAGCCAGCTGTATGGCTTGTTCTCGGTTCCGCTCCAAGAAGACGATTTGACTTCGACGCGCTGTGCGGAAGGAGGCCCAGCAGACTGCACCTGACCCGGTGAACATCTTCGATGCCGAGGAAGATGAGGGAGTCGAGCAGGAAGATCAGGAGAACCGGCCTGATCCTGCATCGGAGATCGGCTCCAGTTACTACGCAATTGTAGAAATGGTAGATAATAGAGACGTCGTCGACTAGGTAGGAGATGACGAGGAGGCCCTTGGGGCCGTGGAAGATAGCTCGAGCGAGTAACTAGGCCCAACTGTTGGTACGGGGGCCGAGACCAAAACACCCGATAAGGCTCAGGTCGAGGGATCGCCACATGGCCTTACCCAAGATCGTACACTTGGTTCTACAGCCTCGCCTCAAGGCCCGGCTACCGACATTTCTAACGAGCCATCGGTTGACCGATCGAAACCTAAAGCATCGGTGTCTACACAACCGAAAGCGCTGGACACTAAATCTGAACCATCGGCACCGACAAAGCAGGAGTGTTATCGACCCTGTGAGGTCGCTAAAGGGTGTCGAGCCGAAGATCGGGGCACCGAAGAAACTGGTCAAGGACGTCGACCCGAAGAAGTCGGCACCGAAGGCCGTCGACACAGACAAGAGACTCGGAATTCAGAAGGTTCTCGATCCTAAGCGTCGACCCGACAAAGCTAGAAGCAGTACAGGCCTCGAGTCCACACCCGGTGGTGGCTCGAAGGAACCCGTCTAGTCAACAGCCATCCGCCTCCTTTTCGAAGCAGGTGTCGGACTCTCTGAAACGCATTAAAGAAAAGGCTACTACTGTCGGACCAAAGGCTACTCCACCCCAGAAGCCGGTCAGTAAACATCCAAAATCGTCGGCACCCATCCAGTTCGCACTGCCGCTGAAAGTGGTGCCCAAGGCCTTCGCCCCTAGTCCGTGAGGCCGAAACCTACAACTGCGGAGGTGGCCACCAAGCAATTGCAGCCTCCGCCTGAAGATCAGTCGAGGCAATTCATCGACGCCGACACGGGTAGACTTTCTATTTTCAAGCGAAAGATCGCGCCTGAACAGCCTATGGAATCATATAAAATTCCATTAAAGAAAGAGGGATTCTGCTACGTCACCTCTTCTCTTTGAACCTATAACACCACATGGACAAGACACTGCCCCTATCTCACCCACATACTCCGATGTGGAGGCAGGGGAGGGTGACAATGAGGAGTACAGCTATCCTGTAGACACTGATCCTGAAGATCAAACGGAACCCTGGACAGACGCTGCTGACCCAGGAGATCCACAACCTGCCCCAGACAGTCAGGTTTATGCTGTTAAACCTCGCCTACTGAAGACATGGCTGCGTTTAATGCACTTATTGAAACGGCAGCAAAAAATCATGATGTCCAGCTCCATACTGACCCTGTTGAAGAGGATTTTTTGTTCGACACCTTCTCAACCTCAGAGAGAACTGTCAAGACTCTGCCAATGCTAAAGGGTGTCCTAAAACATGCTGGAGACCACAAGGGCAAGGGTGATAAGCCCCAGAATTGAGAAGAAATACAAACCAGCACCTGGGGACCCTACGTATTTCAAGGGACAGTTGCTGTTTGATTCTCTGGTTGTTTCCAATGCCCGGAAGAGGGCGAACTCGCAAACAGGTGATGCTCCTCCCCCTGACAAGGAATCTAAAGTGCTAGAAGCATCAGGGAAAAGGGTGGCAGCTTAAGCGGCCAATCTCTGGCGCATTTCCAACACACAGGTACTCTTAGCCAGATATGACAGGGCTCATTATGATACCCATGAAACCCTGTTACAACACTTGCCAGACGAGTATAAGGAGGCAGCAGAGATGCTAATACAAGAAGGAAAACTTATATCAAACGCATCTATCAAGTTTGCGCTGGACGCGGCAGACACCGTCGCCAGGGCAATTAATACAAGTGTGATGTTACGACGACATGCCTGGCTTAGAATCTCCGGTTTCAAGCCAGAGATACAAACCACCATACTAAATCAGCCTGTTAACACTGATCACTTATTTGGCCCAGAGGTGGACATCACCTTGGAAAAAATCAAAAAGGACACTGAGAATGCAAAGTCTATGGGGGCTCTACAGTCGCAGCAGTTAAGGGGTGGTTCCTTTCGTCGCTCCAACAATAGAGGAACTTCCAGAGGCCAGCTGTCCCAGCAGACACAATACAGTAAGGGAGGCATGCAGACCACCTACACCAAACAGAGTAGGGGTGGCTATTGTGGAAACAGCACCAAGGGCAGAGGTCGTGGAAACAATAGCTCCCGATCCTCCGCCACTAACAAACAGTCTTGTCACTGCCCCCCGACCATACCACACCGGTCGGGGGGAGACTGCAACAGTTCCTGCCGGTCTGGAAATCCATCACTACAGACAGGTGGGTGAGGCAGCTTATCCAGTACGGTAATGTCTGGAGTTAACATCCACTCAACATACCCCCAAGACACCGTCCTATGTCCACAGAGCATTTGCAATTATTGCAGCAGGAGGTATCCGTCATGCTGCAAAAAAGAGCCATAGAGCTTGTGCCTGTGGAAGAAAAAGGTACAGGGGTGTACTCGCTGTACTTCTTGATCCCAAAAAAGGACGGGTCCCTCAGACCCATACTGGACCTCAGGCCCCTAAACCAGTACATTCTATCAGAACACTTTCACATGCTCACATTACAGCAGGTTCTACCGTTACTCAGTCAGGGAGATTTCCTTGCAACATTAGATCTGAAGGATGCATATTTCCATATACCGCTACACCCTCACACAGAAAATACCTCAGGTTCACCATTCAGGATCAGCATTATCAGTTCAAGGTCTTCCCTTTCGGAGTCACTACGGCGCCCAGGGTGTTTACCAAGTGCCTGGCGACAGTGGATGCACACCTACGGAGACAGAACATTCACGTTTACCCTTATCTGGACAACTGGCTTATCCAGGCGAAGTCGGCCCAGCAGTGTGCCGCCCACATGTCCCACACCATTCACCTTCACGATCTGTGGTTCTCACTGAATTATCCAAAGTCCCACCTTCAGCCGGCCCACGTACGACAGTATCTGGGCGTGACTATAGATACTCTGGCAGCCAAAGCACAGCCAAATTCAGTGAAGATCAACAGCATGCAATTGCTGATACAACAATTCAAACAACAACACTCGCTTCCAGCACGAGTGATCATGCAGTTGATAGGCATGATGGCCTCCTGCATCTTCATAGTCCCGCACGCGGGACTACACATGCGTCCGCTTCAGGAGTGCTTAGCACGTCAGTAGAATCAGGCTCACGGACAGTTGAAAGACCTAGTGTTGGTGACCGGTCGCGCATACAACTCTCTGCATTGGTGGAATCCACAAAACCTTTGCAGGGGCCAACCGTTCCAGGAGCCTGTGCCACAGTTTATTCTGACAGCGGACGCATCTCTCTAGGGATGGGGAGCTCATGTACTCCACTGCACAGTGCAGGGACTATGGACAGCACAGCAGAGGAAGATGCACATCAACCTTCTAGAACTGAAGGCTATCTTCATGGCGATGAAAGCATTCACGGTACATCTGTGCAACAAGGTTGTGTTGATCCGGATGGACAACATGACGGCCATGTACTACATCCAGAAGCAGGGAGGTACACACTCTCCACAGTTGTCTCATCTGGCTCAGAGCATGTGGAAGTGGGCCATTCTGAGGAACATCTTCCTCTTGCCGGAGCACCTCCCGGGCAAGGACCATCAGATGGCGGACCTGCTCAGCAGGTACAGCCACCAAATGCACGAGTGGGAGATACATCCATCAGTACTCCAGCCGTACTTCCAGCAGTGGGGTCATCCAGAGATAGACCTGTTCGTCACAAAGGAAAACGCCAAATGCCAAAGCTTTGCCGCCAGGTTCCCACACCCACAGTAGCAGGGAAATGCAATATGGATGAACTGGTCAGGCATATTTGCGTACGCTTTTCCCCCAGCACCTCTAATACCGCTGGTGGCACGCAAGCTGAAGCAACACTCGATGACTCTCATCCTGGTCGCTCCAACGTGGGCACGCCAACCATGGTACACCACGTTTCTAGAACTCTCCGTGGTACCGCATCAAAGGCTGCACCTCACCCAGGCTTTTGACGCAGAGCCATGGCGACATTCAGCATCCAGATCCGCAACAGCTCAACCTGGCGATCTGGCTCCTGAGGTCTTAGAATTTGGCTACCTCAACTTGCCTCCTGACTGTATGGATATCATAAGGGAGGCAAGGAAGCCCACCACTAGAGCATGTTATACGGCAAAATGGAAGCGGTTTGTCATTAATTGTGCCGAACACAACATCAACCAGCTAGATGCATCTACTCACAACATCATTTGTTATCTGTTACATCTATACAAATGCAATCTGGCCTATGCTTCCATTAGTATACATTTGTTCGCAATAGCAGCTGATCTCCAGAACAGGCAGCATCTCTCGCTTTTCAGAGTGCCTGCCATCAAAGCTTTTCTGGAGGGACTCAAATGAGTTATTCCTCCGACACCCATCAGCGCCTGTATGGAACCTAAACGTGGTCCTCGCCAGGCTGATGGGCCAACCTTTTGAGCCTCTCCACTCATGCGAGATTCAATTCTTAACGTGGAAAGTGGCTTTCCTAATAACAATCACATCGCTACGACGAGTTAGTGAGCTTCAGGCACTCACTATCCAGGAGCCATTCATACAGATTCACTAACAGGGTGGTACTCAGCACTAACCCTAAGTTTCTGCCTAAAGTGGTTTCACAGTTCCATATCAATCAAACTAGAACTGCCAGTGTTCTTCCAGAATCCTGAGTCAGTGGCAGAGAGAATGCTCCACACACTAGACGTCAAAAGAGCTCTAATGTACAACATAGATAGGACAAAATATTTTAGGAAAACAAAACTGTTTGTTGACTTTTCGCCACAACACAAAGCAACCCCATTTCCAAAGCAGGTATAGCCATGGGGATCATTAAGTGCATTCAGATTTGCTATCAAAAGGCCAAGCGCACATTAACGGTGCCCCCGAGAGCCCACTCCACACTAACGTTGGGGGCCTCCATGGCTTTCCTTGGAAATATTCCTTTAGAAGACATATGTAGAGCAGCCACATGGTCTACCACACACACATTTACAAAACAATACTGCATAGATGTGCACTCCAAACAGCAGGCAGCTGTAGGGCAGGCTGTTCTAAAAAACACTTTTTCAAACTGCTGCAGCTGGCATAGGCGGCCGCCGCTAATGGAGGGACTGCTATGTCTTCTATGCACAGATTTGAATTCAGCTGCCCACATGCCTCGAACCGAATATGCTACTTACCAGAATGCATCTGTTCTTGGCATGTAGGGCTGCTGACAATAATATCGCCCGCCCTCCTCCCCGGCGCCTGTAGCGACAGCAGCACTCAGAATTACTCTTAGCATGGTCATCACTTACAGTGTTACACTCCATCTTTGACACAATTGCTAAAAACAATCTGAGGATGGAGAGGATGCCCATGCGCACTGTAGTCCAGGGGAGGAGCCACCTATCTCGTGATACTTTGAAGACTCTTCCAGGACAACAATGTGCAATCATCCAGACCCAACACTAGGCGGCGATCTATGCACAGATATGAATGTCAGCAGCCCTACATGCCAAGAACAGATGCATACTGGTAAGTAGCATATTCGTTTCCTTTCACAACAGTGGATGAAAAGTGACCCCTGACCAATGAACTCAAACCACTGTATGCAATAGCTACTACAATACCATTAAATCATCCACATAAACTTCTCAAGTCTAACCACCTCCCACTTCTGTCAGAGGAATTGATATTGCTTCCTTCAAAGGAGGAAGTAAAGAATGTTGTGTTAGGGAGAACAAGGTATGTATTGTTAAAACGTGATCATTTGTAAGAAAGATGGAACACTTAAGTCAGTCAGACAAACTTAAGGATGACAAAGTTTCAAGATGTAATTCACTTCCACAGGCCCCCTTGGACTTTAAGGATATGTACGCTTGCATCCATAGGGCTACAGCTCCCTTCCAGCACCCCAAGCTTGTGTTAAGTGGCAGTCCTTGCCCAATCATAGTGCAGCATTTGCCATTTATTTATACTTCTAGGGTTCTGACAAAATGTTATGTATTACAAATGGTTCATTTACACTACAGTGGGCTAGATAGTTCATTTGAGATAGTTGGACTCGCCACATATGTATTAGAGTGAGTCTCTTACCGTAGTAGTGTTAAGTGTGGCCTATTATTGAAGCTAAGGCTATTGACTGAGATCCTTTAATCACATTCAACCTGGTCTGAGCTGCAATCCGTCCGACCTGGTGTATGCTGCTTTTGCCAGATCCTTGAATGTAGGGTGCCCTCTGGGCATGTACATTCATTTTGTATGAGACCTGGCCAGCGAGATCTTGCTGTAGGAAGCTGGCTCTGTATAATCTGAAAGAAACACGTTAGTGATAGATTCCTTAATTAGAATTACCCCCAGGTGTCAGACTGGATCCGGAAAGTTTTCGTCAGCAGTCTTCCGGCGCGTCATAAGGTGGCGATGTGCTGCTCTGTGACAGTCATTGGCTTTGCAGTCGCAGAGATGACGTTGCCGCAGCTACTTAGATGCCGTCCACTCGTGCTGAAGTCGGTTCTTTCTTGCTCCTCTTCAACCTAACTTCAGTCCCTCAGGTGTTAACAAAAGCGATGGTGATGATCACTGCCCACCTTTAGAGGTCAGGTATATGTTCCCGAACCTTGACTAGCAGCTTTAGGCGGGCTTGCTGCAGTAATTCATGGGCCTCCTCAGGATTATAGGTAACTCCTTATCTCTTTCCAGATATGGTGGTGCTCAAGGCTTTTCCACTGCTGCAGAAAGTCCAGAACATTTATTATATGATCCTGATGTTTCAGGCGCAATTCTGGGTCTCTGTAGATGTTTCAGAGGCTTCTTGGACTTATGGCCTTGTGCATCCTCCACATTCTTAACACCAGCTGGCATATCTCTGGTTCTAGTGGGCTTGACATCAGGGCTGCATACACAGGAGGCATTGGATGATCAGCTCCAACCTGACCTGCAGTAGACTGTTTTCCCTTTCTCTTCCTGACTAAATGATTCTGACAAATACATTACTGCTGGGTTCGAGAGGGATTCAACTAGAAGAGGTGTTGAGCAAAGGCCTCTGGTCTCTCTGACAGCTCTACATACATCTTCCAGAAATTTGAGCGACCTGACTGGCTTTGGACTCCTTCCTCCGAGCCACCAAGTGGAGATCCTGAGCAGGTCCTGGTAGACAACTCAACTACCTGCCTTTGCTGAATAGGGTATGCCCTGGCTAGATCGGCTTGCCTTTGTCAAATTTGCTGTCAAAAGACATTCCTCTATGGTGCTCACTAGGAGATGCTTTCCTTCTGCTGTGGGACACAGAGTTCTGGTATTTCATTTCTACTGCTGCCTCTCCTTTCATGAAGAAAATAAGTCTCTCCTGAATCAACCCAGGCTTGGTGAACAGAGTATGGTACCCAGAGCTCCTGAACATTTGTCCTCCCATCTGGATTTAACTGTGGGAGGATCTCCTGTTTCAGCAGCCGGAGAGGGTCTTGCATCTTAGACTTTGCAACCTCTACTACTTCATGCTTGCTGCTTGAGCCACTGAAGTTAAATGTGTTTTGTCTGCTGGCCAAAGTAGTCTGTCACAACAAAACATTTTCTGGTTTGTTGGTATAAACCTTGCCACTAATATATTTGCTTTAAGTGTGAAATTGTGGCAGCCCCACTGGCATGGGCAGAAGCTATACTTCCATATATGGCTACAATTAAATCTTGTCTGGAGTCTGCATTAGAAAGCGTGCAATCACCACAGCCAGGAGTAGTTGCAAAAGGAACATTCTGGTCATTCAAGTGATAAAAATATTTAGAAGGATAGCCTTTTCTTTGGAAAAGGGGTGCAGTTTCGAAAAGCATTTACGGCAACCAAAATCTAATTTTGATAAGAGTCTTAGAGCATGTTATTGCTGAATTTTAGGTGTGTCTGTGGCAGATTTGGCCGCTTCCTCAGCCAGGTGATTCCCTACACATGAGTTTGTGGCAACCTATCCTTAAGATCTCCTATTTTAACCAAGAGCAGCTTGTGCTCGATTGGTCTACCCTTGGAATCCCTGAAGTCATTTTGTTAACAAAAATGTAATTGATCATTAAAGGAATGTACACAATAAGACTATTCACAGACACACACACGTGAGATCTGTATATTAAAGTGCGAGAAGTAAAGCCTTCTGATCAGCCAACTGCACAGTGCAATACCCAAGAGACTCTGCGAGTAGTTAGAGAGCGAAATGCGCCATCAGAGACAGTGCCCAAAACAATGGTGCATGTGGCTGAATATTTTTGTTTAGAACCTTTTGCAGGTTGAGCTAAACAATCAGTGTAAATGGTGTACTGATATTGGTCAAGAGGCAAAATCGTTGAAGGTAAAGGATAAACCCGTTAATATTGTAAGAATTCTTGTTTGTAAAGAAGGGTCAAAGAGTAAGTCTACATCAACGGCTGTTAAGGACGCAGCCCATTGTATCAACAAGGGTGGAGTCCTTTTGTTTTGGGAATGCTGGCTTTAGTTATTACTCAAAGACCGGCCCAGGAGCAACAACAGTACTGCACTTACTTTGAGAAAGATGGCGTGCCTTGCGGATGGCCATCTGTACCGCAGTTAATTTTTTTCAGTAGAAGCAAAACGCATTCCTGCAGTCAACTATAAATTCGATTTATAAGCTATGGGTACTGTTTTCACCTAGGTAAAGGTGACTTGTAAATCCAGTTGCACACAGAAAAACATGGATGACTTAGTTCGTAGTATTGACACGTGTATGTAAGTGGCAAGTTTTAAGTGAGTCCGATTGTCAAGATCTGAGTGTCAAGATGACCCGATGTCAAGTAGGAAGCTGAGAAATCTGGGCATCTCGGAGCATAAAGATGTTTAATACGTTGGGCATAATCGGGTACATATGTCCTGCCAAAATTCAGAAGCACCAACCGGGATTGCAATTTTTAAGCGTAGTTGAAGGTTGTAATTGAGCAAAGTTTTCCAAAAAGTGAGGGGCAAGACATTTTCCCTCATTTGTTAGTTCATATCCGTAGAAAAGCAACGTTGACATTTTTCAAGTTTAATTTGTAACAAAGGTCTGCAAAACGCAATATTACGCAATCTACTCTTCCTAAATGATGGTTCAGTTTATCGTCTGTTAAGTAGGGAAAAGCGTCTGAGTCAATTTCATGGAGAAACGACATCATTTATGCTGCAAAAACTCCTGGGCTGTTATAGCCTATAGGGAGTTGGACGTAGCGCATTTGTAAAACACGGGTGCAAAATGCAGACATGTCGTGGCTTTATGGAGCCAAATTGTGACTCAAAAACTGTTGGAAATATCCATAGTAGGTTTGTTTTTTACGAACCACATTGAGTGCCGTACTATGCTTATTTTGTACCGCAAATGTATGTGTATGACTCTTAAAATGTCTATTATCTAAGACTATGCGATATGAATGATCGGATTTCAGAACAGGAAATCTTATTCAATCGAGACACACTGGGCTCAGTTACGCCCTGGTACTCCAGATGGGAAAGAATTTTCTTACGGGGTGCTTCAGCATCCTGTTTAATATGATACTGCGGTTGTACCTCCAGTGTGGACTATGTAGGAATAACATGGTAAGGAGAATCCTTATCCCATCCAGTATGGTTACAATAGTGTGGGGGCCAATGCAAGGTCCCATTCAGAGCCATAAACTGGTTTGACTTCAGCAGCTAGAAGGTGTGAGAATGAAGGGAGAATGACTTCCTCATCCTGGGGACATGCAAGACCAAAAGGTGGGGCCAGCCGACCTTCACCAAGATAATGTCATAAGACATGGTTAAATTAATTGTTCCATAATATTATTTCACCTTCAATATAAATATCCAATTGATCTAGTCTGTGTGTGGTGGAGCTGCATGGTTATCCCCAATTTCAACTGTAATGTTTCAGTTGCGTTCGCGGTAGGTGGAGATTCTGACATACTATGATGACCTTCTTGAGGAGTCACCGTCTAGCTCCTGTGCAGTAGGAGGGTTAACACTTTCTGCGGCATATTTAGCTATTAAGGCCACAACTTTCTTTTTCTTACAAGTGATTTTAAAGAGGTCTATCCTCTTTCTTTATCTTCATGTCAGACGAGTGTGGTCTCCCTTTTCGGTGTCACATGCACGCGTCTCCAGTCAGATTGCCCTCCTCCATCTATTGATGGTCAGAAGAGTTCTGAAAGGAAAGAGAACAGGGATCAGAAATCTGATAAACTGTCAGGAGTCTTGATTTTTGTGCGATCATGAAAACCATATTTTTCAGAAGTTTCTGGGGGCAGGGGGCGTGGTCTAGTTTTTTTGTTCAGATTTGTTCCATGATTCCTAAGGAAGCTCATGGGTGGTTGTGGCATCCTTGTCCAAACTAGGCTTGCCAAGCAGTGCTACTGAAAGTCTGGGTCACAAACTATTACGTCTTGAAGACAAATATATAATAGCAACACTGAAAAGGCAACTAACGATTGCGTTCGGCTACCGTCACCGTGGCAAGTCGCTGGCATATAGCCAAAGATGCTGCTTCACCTTTAACATTAGAAAGAATAATTTAGGAGACGACAGGAAAATTCCCAACAATGTTTAGCTCCAAATCGAGGATAGGACCTGCCCCATGCTCTTTCTGTATCGGTTTGAGGACATTCAGTAGAACGGCCATCGAGGGAGTGCCAAGACCAAGAGTATAAACTGTGGCAAAAATAATCCCCCAGGTATTGTAGTTTGCTAGGGGGAGAACCAGGCAATTGACCTATTTTCTGGGTGATCCAAAATGGTAATTCTTCACGATTTGTAAGTTGTTCGCCCATAACTGAATGAACAATTACTGTTCTTATATCATGAGCTGCAGGCACCCAAGGTTGTTCTTACAGGGCCTCCCTCGCTAGTCCAGCCAGTAAGGCATGTGCAGTTCATTGGGTCATGCATCTATAGAAGACCACAAGAACACTGTATAAGGCGCAAGTCTGCACTAGATTTATATTAGCCAAATCTGGATATAGTGTATAACCTGCTAGTGCTGGCCATGCGGCCCTCTCACTACTTAAGGGGCCCATTCGGACAGTGCCATGCACATGGGGAAGTGTGCCATTAAACCATGTCTGGTGTTCCCAGATGGTAAGAGGATTTTCAACAAGTGCATTTGGATAATAGGCATAAAGAGCCTGAGGATTGGTGTCTTCTTGAAAAGTATCATTAGCCTCTGCAGCTCGGAAGGTGACCAAAGAATAAAAAACTTAAAAGCGGAATGCTGCGTCTGCTTCAGTTACAAACATCACAGCAGCTCCTGCATTAGGATCTCCGTGTTGCATTAAATGCGGAGATACTGCCGGGCGGCAGTTAACAGCAGTAGCTTTGGGTTGAGCCATAACTAAACCAAAAAAGGTTCAAAGGATAGCACATCAGGTTGTAAACTTTATAATATTCAAGCTTGAAAAACCAACAGCACTAGGTGCTACCTAAAACGTATGGAGGAAAAATCCCTGATACCACGGATGTCTTTGGGAAAAGGTGCAAGAGTATTACAGACCAGTACAATCACTTCTCTGCGTTCCCAGAAGTAAGTGCAAGACAGATGTTGCCAGTGCCATTTTGCCGGGATTCTGCTCAGGAACAGAACTATGCTTGTAACCATAAAACTACATAAAAAGGCGAGAGGGGTCCTACTTGTCAAAGGGACAGGACACCAACAGTAGACAATTATGTCAAACAAAAGATCCCTTTGGGCTCTTTATAAAGCATACAGCAAAGCCAACTTGCATTCAATCATAAGACACTTGCCAGCACCAAATAGAAACCGAGAGTATAATATATAAAATATTCCGTATTTATTATTTATAATTAAACAGTTACCATAAAATCAACACCAGTATTACATCAATACAATCATAATTTAAAAACATTTCATTCCTACAATCTAGGGAGAACCTTGCAATAAAAAAGCTAACAAACAACAATCTGCTGCATATCAAAACCACATTAGACCCTTCGGATGCATAGTTACTTGCTGATGTTCCCTGTTTGAAGTATCAATAACATTACTTTCCTCCTATATATAAAAAATAACCAGAAGTGTTTTCAAAACTTTCTTAAACCACAAACTGCTCTATACAAGCCAGATGTTTGAATGCTTTCTTGTATGCTTTATAAGGAGCTCAAAGGGATCTTTTGTTTGACATAAGTGTAACCATAAAACAACAGTGTGTGGGGACTGATTCACCATGCCACCTCAGTATCTATGAGCCTGCGTCTGACTAGCAATATTGCCTCACTTGCCCTCCTAATCTTATCAGGGAAACAAGTGAATTGAACACCCCATAACACAACACACTTGACCCTCTCAGGGATTGCTGTAAAAGGACGACTACGACGGCTTCAACAACGAAGAAAGCAGTTTTTTTAGTACAGTATGTCACTACATCGACGACTACTGTCTCAATGTCGATGGCAACATAGTCACTGACCTCGTCGACGACTACGACCCCATCGTCGACGGCAGGTAAGACTGCGTCGACGATAAGCATCAAGAAGACACAGTTGACGACGAAGCAGTCGTCGACGCTGCACTCGCCGACGACTTACTCGTCAACTAAGATATCGTCGACGTCTACAACATCGTCGACGTCTACAACATCTTCGACAAAGACTCCATTGACCAAGACACCGTCAACGCGAGCACCGTCGACGAGGAGGCCGTCGTTAAGATCTCCAGTGACACCAGTATCGACGACTGCACCATCGACGATAACCTTGACTACAACATCTGTCGACGCCTCGTCGTAGACTTCCACTCTGTCGACAGGCTCATCATCGACGATGGATCCAAGTTTGAAGAGCACATATGTGCACCTTAGGATCACAAAAAAGACTCTAACGCCAGATTTAACATCCCCAAGTAGTCTAACCGCTGCCTCCAGCATGTCTCCTTGAGGAGGAGGATTCAGATGAAGGGGACATGTTCCAAACTGCGACAAGCACCTCTGAGCTTAATGTGAAATATCAGGAAAGTTCGGATGAAGATGAGGAGCAGGAGGAATAATATCATCCACCTCCTCCACCAATGGTTTGCCATCCAGCCTCTTTAGTCTTGGACTTACAATACCTCATATCAGATTACAAACCGATTTCCACAGTCACTTGCACCTCAACCCTCAGCAGTATCTCTCCCCAAGACCACGGCCTCCACTTTTAAATTTACAGCCTTATCCAGTCAACTTATCACATACTCAGTCTACAGATGAATACGAGGAAGAAGACAAGCATGAAGAGGGAGAGCTTCAATCTTACCACGATGAATGGGATGACTGTCATTCCCTGCCCTGCTTCTCCAGTACAGGCACAAGCGGACTCGCCACCCGCAGACATTGGAGGGTTCCATAATGTCATTGAGAGGGCAGCTCAACGTTTCCAAAACCCCATGGTCTCTCTCCAGCAGGAATGCTTCTTATATGATTTTAAGGAGCCCTTCAAAAAATCTGTGAAATCAATACCTAATAAAGAATACCTGTGGGGACAAGGTGTTAACGTGATACAGAACCCTTCCTCAGTACCTCCGGTAGTTCCTCGCTTAGACAAGAAGTATAGAACGCCTGATACTGCGTCCGCTTGTTTAATAGGACATCCCAAGCCGGACTCGGTGATTACACAGGCAGCTCAAAAGAAGCCCAAAAATCCTTCTGCATCGTTGTCAGCTCCGCCAGATAAAGAAGGCCGAAGGCTGGACAATATTGGGAAACGTTTCTCAACAATGTCTGCGCTGACAGTAAAGGCTTTCAATGCCTTAGCGCTTTTGGGACATTGAAACAGACCGTTCTGGGCAGACATAGCCCCTTATCTAACATCCTTGCCTGAGGAATCGAAGGAAGAAGCGAAGAAAATATTACTCGAAGGGGAACGCTCAGCGTCAGAAATAATAGACTGTGCGATGGATATTCCTACAACAGGATTTCGCCAACTTGCCGAGGCAGCTGTTTTGAGACTGCAAGGTTGGCTGAAGGCAACTTCCTTTCGTCCCGAGATTCAGATGAAAATCTTGGATATGCCTTATGATGGGCAATTTCTCTTTGGACCTCAGATCGATGAGGTGTTGGGAACTCTCCAATACAAAAGTCCGTCCTTTCACGGCTCAAGAGGAAGAGGACAGTCCTCTTACAAGGGGGATTATCAATATCGGTCTTCATACTCTTCGGGGCTGCAACATCGGCCACAGTTTCAACAGTGCCAACAGCAGCACCAACAATCTTCGTACGGCAAAACGCCCTTTCGGGGTAAAGGCCAACGAAAAGGCAACACTCCTAGACAATGACCTTTCCCTTCGGCCAGTCTCCAATTCATCTGTGCCCTCAAAGATCGGAGGAAGAATTTTCCATTACCTAGAAAATTGGTAGAAAATTACCACGGACCGGTGGATTCTACAATTAGTTCAATTTGGCCATTCATTGGAGTTCCTTCACATACCTCCCCAAACCCCTCCCCGACCTAAGCTTCACAAACATCTGCGTCTGCTTCTCCAAGAGGTCTCTCTTATGCTCCAGAAAGGGGCAATAAAAAAAGTCACTCTGTCCCAACGAGGGAACGTATATTTTTCCTGCTTCTTCCTAATTCAGAAGAAGGAAAAGAAATGGAGGCCGATTTTAGACCTCAGAGCCCTCAACAAATTCCTAAAAAAGCAGTCGTTTCGTATGGTACCGATCCAGGAGGTCTTACAACTCCTAGATATGAAAGATTACATGGTATACCTGGATCTTCAGGATGCTTATTTTCACATCCCAATTGACAAATATCACAAAGTTTTTAAGATTTGAAGTAGCGGGTAGACACTTCCAGTTTCGTGTCCTACCTTTCGGACTCAAGTCTGCACCTCGCATTTTTACAAAATGCGCTTCTCCAGTGGTTGCATATCTCAGACGACAGCACCATCGAGTTTTTCCATATCTGGACGACTGGCTGATCAAAGCTCCATCCCTAGAAGACGCGTCCAGGTATTCCAACGCTTGTTTGCAACTTTTCAATCGTTTAGGACTCGCACTCAATCTGGAAAAATCAGTCCTGCCTTCTCAACGTATACATTTCCTAGGCGCTACACTCGACACAGAGCTCAGAAAAGCTTTTCCATCACAGGAGAGAATGGAAAAGATAGTGACACTGGCGGTTCTCGTAGCCTCAGAGAACCTAAACGGTTCGCCTTTTCAAGTCACTACTCTGAATGATGTCGTCATGCATCCTACTGGTTCCCCACTGCCGCCTAAAGATGCGTCCTCTCCAAGAGGCACTCTTAGCGCAATGGGTCCAATGTACAGGGTCATTAGACGATCCTGTAAAGATTACTCCCCAAATTGTCAAGGCTCTGCAATGGTGGAGGTCTATTCGAAATCTTTCTCAAGGCTTGCCCTTCTTACTTCCGGCTTCGCCTCATGTCATCACAACGGACGCCTCTCTGGGAGGCTGGGGAGCTTTCCTCCAAGAACTGCAGATAAGCGGAAAGTGGTCCCCCCCTTCAAAAAAGGGCTTCATATAAATCGCCTCTAACTGCGGGCGGTCTTCCTCGCCCTTCAAGCCTTTCTCCCAAGAATCAAGAACTCACTATTGCTCGTACGTACAGACAATACCACGACTATGCACTATCTCAACAAACAAGGAGGGACTCGTTCTCTAACACTCTCTCGCAAATCACCGACAATCTGGAACTGGTTAATCCTGCACAATCTCATTTCGGGCGGAATATGTCCCAGGCACGGACAACGTTGTAGCTGATTCACTAAGCAGACAACACACAATGTCTCATGAGTGGGAGCTGGGTCAAGAGATCCTCAACCAAGTATTCTCTCAATGGGGTACTCCTCTGATTGACCTATTCGCTACAAAAGCCAAATGCCAACACTTTGCAAGCTGGCATCCCCAAAAAGGATCTCTAGGGAATGCATTTTCGATCGCATGGTGCAACGTCTTTGCGTACGCCTTTCCGCCATTTCCAATGATTCCCAGAGTCCTCAGGAAATTGAAAGCGGAGCCCTGTACACACATTCTGATAGCCCCAACCTGGCCTCGCCAACATTGGCTCACAGAACTCCACCGTCTGTCTCTAGAACCACCAATGCGATTGAAGCAGTTTCCATCCCTCCTCACGATGAGCAACAGGCAAGTCCAGCTTCCAAATCTGGCATCACTCAGATTATCCGCTTGGCTCCTGAGTTCAAGGAATTCCAGAATTAAAATATTCCGCCAGATTGTAGAGCCATTCTGGCTCGGGCAAGAGCAGATAGTACCAACAAAACATTCTTTGAAATGGAATAGGTTTTGTATTTGGTGTAAGACTCAGAAGATAAATCCTTTTTCTTCTCCAGAACAAATACTGCCTTACCTTCTCCATCTAGCAAACTCTGGCCTAGCTCATGTTATGTTAAAAATGCTTATACCGCGCTCAGTCACCAATCGGTTTCATGGCGCTCAAAACAATTGCAGGGAAACAGGACAACACAGTAACTCAATAGGCTAACTGAAAGATGTGAGTCTTGAGTAATTTACGGAAGCAAGCATAGCGAGGGCAGATCCTGACGGAAATTCCACATTGTGGGGGCCAAAAAAGAAAAACATGAACCACCATGCTTTTTGCGTCTGAACCTAGGGGTTGACAGCAGGTTGTGAGAAGCCGATCCAAGGTCTCTAGAGGGGGTATAGCGCTGAAGGCTAGATGTAGTAAAGGCCGGGGCTAGATCTGATAGTGCCTTAAAAACCGTGCAGCCAAGTTTGAACAAGCAGCGTTAGGCTACGGGGAGCCAGTGTAATCTTTTCATCAGGGGCAAGATATGTTGGAATTTGAGCTGATGAAAGATTAGTCTAGCCGCCTGCTTTAGCACCAGCTGCAACGATGGAGATGGTAGGCCGGAATTCCAACATAGAGGATGTTAGCGTAATCAATTCGCGAAGTGACCAGAGTCATGATGACAAGAGTGAGTGCCTCGGTGTTGGGAAATCTACGAATTTTGCAGATCCTGCGAAGATGGAAAAAGCAGGAAGATGTTACTGTGTTAATTAAGGGACTCATGGACAGGTCACTAGATGTGATGATCCCTAGACTCTTCACAGAGTTGACGGGACAGGGCGGAGGCCCCAGAGATGATGGCCAGAAGCTTGAGGTCCAAGGATTAGCTGGCCCGCCCGTCAACACCAACTCAGTCTTGCTGGGGTTGAGCTTGAGCTGACTGTAGTGCATCCACTCGGAGATCGCCAGCATGGTGGTTTGAAAATTGAAAGAAGGGGAGGGATGAAGTGGAAAAATCAGTTGTAAATCATCCGCATAATTGAAAATGGTCACAGGAGTGTGACGTAGAGAGGCCAGGAGGGGTTGCATATAAAGATTAAACAATAACGGTGACAAAGCAGAGCCCTGAGGGACTCCGCAAAATAAAGGGTAGTAAGGGGCAGAGTAAGTGGACAGGTGGACGGCTTGAACGCTGGTGCAAGAAAGATGTGATCCAGGAGAGGGCCACACCCTGGATGCCCGCGTTATTGACACGGTCGATCAAGATGGTGTGATCGACAGTGTCAAACGCCGCCGACAGGTCCAACAGTACAAGGGCGTGGGCGATGTTCTTGATGGCACCGTGCCTCAGTGCTTCCATCACAGCCACAGTAACAGCTTCGGTGGAATGCGCTGGTCGAAAGCCTGTTGCTGATTGTCCAAAAAGGCAGAGCTCTCGATGAATGCACTGAGGCAACGGGTGACGTAGGTCTCTATGATTTTCCCCAAATAGGGAAGATGGGAAATAGGTCGAAAGTTACTCATGACCGAAGGGTCGGCGCCCGGCTTTTTTAATATGGGCAACACAACCGCCTTTTTGAAGGAGGCTGGGACGATGCCGGTGGCAAGTGATTTATTGAGAAGTGACCGGGGGGGGGGGGCGGGGGGGGGGTGTATCGGTTGGGGGGAACAGGGCAGGCCAAGAAGGTGTCTTTGAGAATTTGCGGGGGACAACAATCGTTGGGGGAACCAGAGCTCACTAGGTGTAACAGGGAAGTGAACTCAGCCAAGGAAATGGGAGGGACAACATCGAATCAACAGGGGTCCATAGGGGGCAGAGGAGTGTAAGAGGAAGGGGAGGGGATGTTGTTTTTAATGGTGACAATTTTTTCAGTAAAATACGAATTCAGAGAGTCGCAAAGAGCTTGGGTGCTTTCATCAAGGTCCACTTGGCGGCCATATCCCGTTACAGGAGATCTACTACAGATCTATCTCTCTGGTCTCACAGATTGATCAAACAGTTTCTTAAAGGTCTCTTCAGGACTTTTCCACCTGTGAAGACTTTACCGCCTACCTGGCAACTTAACACGGTCCTTAATCGGCTCATGAAGGATCCCTTGAACCAGTACACAGGGCTGATCTGAAATGCCTCTCTTGGAAGACAGCACTCCTTCTTGCACTTACTTCGGCAAGATGAGTACGTTAAATCCAAGCTTTCTCAATTCAGGAGCCCTTTCTCCAATTCAGGCAAGACAGAGTAATATTGCGAACAAATCCAAAATTTGTACCAAAAGTCCCGTCTGACTTCCATCTCAATTAGCCTGTTGTCTTGCGCTCTTTCTTTCCAAATTCTCAGACCGCAGCAGAAAGAATGTTACATTCTCTGGACCTTAAACGCTGTCTGAAATTTTATATTGAGAAAACAAAATCCTTTCGTATATCTAACCAACTTTTTGTAGCTTACAGTAGACCCAGGAAAGGTCTTCCACTCACTAAGCAAAGTATTTCTCGCTGAATCTCTGTAGCTATTGTATTCTGTCACGATCAGGCAGGAGAAACACATGCATTCTAAAGTACGAGCATATTCTACTAGAGCGACGTCTACATCCATGGCGCCGTTCGCAGGAGTACCAATCGTAGACCTTTGCAGAGCGGCAACATGGAAGTCGCCACATACCTTCACCAGGCATTACTGCCTGGATACAGAACTCATGCAAGAGTCTGTTGTAGGACAAGCAGTACTTCGCCATCTGTTTCAATAGAGGTGAGCCTTCCTTTCATCCCACCAACCGTTTTCCATGTATGCACATTTCTTTATTGTATTGTTTGATGGTATTGCTGCTTATAATAGAATTTTCTATTGGTCACTTGATATGTTATTATCTGATAACTTGTATATTCTATACCATTGCCTCCGTAACATTGCCTGCTGGATGGATAACAACTTCCTGAGATTAAACGCAGGAAAAACCGAGGTTCTCTTTTTCCATCAATCCTCCCCTTTGGGTTCGCACCTCTGGTGGCCAGTTGAGCTGAGTGCGGCTCCCTCCCCCAGGGATTCTGTACGAAGCCTCGGGGTTAGATGGGACACCAATCTCTTTTCACAACCAATTGCAGGCTGTCTCAGCCGCCTGTTTTTAAAAAATCAGGATGATTAAAAAATGTATCAATTATCTCCCCAGCAACACTAGGAAAACTGTTGTTCAGGCATTAATTACGTCTCACCTAGACTACGCCAATGGGTTATATCTTGGACTGGCCGCTGGCCTATGCCATAGGTTTCAAATAGTTCAAAATGCTGCGGTCCGGCTTGTCTGTGGTAACTCCCTTCGGGAGCATATATCACCACACCGGCGGAGACTGCACTGGCTGCCAGTTGACAAAAGGGTAGAGTTTAAAGCACTTACTCTAGCTCATCGGGCTATAAAAGGACAGGGATCGTCTCATCTGGCATCCTGCCTCTGCCCCTACAGTAATGCCAGAGATCTCCGATCCAATTCAAAATGTCTGTTGTTTACCCGCAGATTTAAAAAAGCTCCCTCTGGGGGTAAAACTTTCCAGGTGTGTGCTTCTTCTCAGTGGAATAAACTTTCCATCTCCCTCCGTAAGATCGAGGAGGAATTACCATTCCGCAAAGCTTTGAAAACCTTTCTCTTCTGCTAAACGTCCTTGGACAAGATCTAGTATCTCGAGCATGAGCGCCGGGACACCCCGTCGGGGTAGCTGTGCACTATATAAAATACACAAATAAAATAATAAATAAACCATCCGAAATGTGCTTATCATTGCTTGCTACTCTGATTCAGGCATGCGAATCTATGAAAAACACCCCTAATACTGGTTAAGAAATGCATTACTTACCTGTAACTGCAGTTATCCAGTATTGGTGTCTTTCATAGATTCACATGCAACCCTCCCGCCTCCCCTGGAAGGACTAATCTAATTCTCTCAGTGATGTACTTGTTTAGCATGGTGCTTCCGAAAATCTGAGGGACTGAGGCTCCTTCCAGGAGGGTTCTAAAGGGAGGCGATATCTAATTGGCTCTTCTCTAGAGTTTGGTCCTTTCTACAAAAGGAAAGGATATGTTACTAAGGTGAGTCCCTCAGGCCTATTTCTCTATATGTCTAATAGGACATTACTATCTTTATGTACTGGGTACTCGCATCTGGAAGACGGGGAATGATTCAGGCATGTGAATCTATGAAAGACACCAATACTGGATAACTGCAGTTACAGGTCTGTGGTGTTCAGACTAAATCCCAGGAAAAGAACAGAACATGAAAATATATGCTGGTTATGTGTGAACGTACAATGTGGCACAAAGCAACATGTTTATAAAGTAGCATGTGCAAAAGAGAATGATGCACCGTTAGGCTAACCTAGGGAAAAGTACAATGGGCCATGCAGGAAACACATCAATTTCTTATGAAAAACGTACTTAGATATTTACATATTTCTTGGTCTTAAAATAAATATTGAAAGAAGCTTTTTTGTATATAAAATTGGTGTGGATCTCCTTTTTGTCGTGTCATTTATTAGTCACTGTGTGCATAACAAATGTCTTACTCTGTTAGGCTTCAGGCTGCTCAACCACACTACCGCAAATAGAACACTTTGGGTTTACATTGAGCCTGTACACTTCTGGGGTTATCTATGGACTCTTTGCACAATAAATCCATTTATTGGTATATCACAAAGTGCCAGCTTCCTGCATCCACAAACCAGGTACTCTGAGCTGGCCTCACTGGGTCCCTGTAGCCACTCAGCGCTCCATCACGGTAGACCTTAACTTGAGACTTTGTCACAGTCCAGTCAAATAGATATCCACAGTTGTCACACTGTCTTTTGGTGCTTTTTTTATTAAAATCTTTAAAATTGCATATTTTTTGTTCTACTGATTCGATTTTTGTTGTTTTGGTTGTGTTCATTTTCTAACTCTGTTGTAGAAGTCTTTTGTGGTATTTTCACTGTTACTGTTTGAAGTGTTGCACAAATGCTTTAGACATTGCTTCTGATGTAGGCCTGACTGCTCTGTTCCAAGCTTCCGACGGTTGAGCACAGATCAATTCCGGGTGTGCTTGTGACTTCAACCTGATTAGAATTGTGGTTACTGCTTGAAGAATTTCAGCCTCCCTCAACTAGTGACACAATTTCTTACGTAGATACTTTTTTCATCAGGATTGCCCAGTTCAGATGCTAGTCACAGATGCCTCTCCTTGGAAGGGGATCTCCCATAAGCCATTTGAAGGCTCTGGTCCGACAAGGAAAAACTATTGTATCAATCTCCTAGAGTTGAGAATGGTACACTTATCTCTGAAGTCATTCTTGCCCTTGCTCATGATAATTCTGTTCTCTTGGGACTCTGGAGTAGCCACACGCTCTATACATGCAATTCTATTGTATTGATTCAGATCGACAATACAACAAAAATGCATTTCCTGAACAAACCGGGAGGTGCGCAGTCCAGACTGTTATCCATAACACTGTTATCCATAGAGACTTAGGCCATATGGAAGTGGCTCACAGCAAGGAACATATCCATCACAGTAGTCCACCTCGTTTAGGCATTCAAAACTTAGAAGCAGTATTCAAGAGGACCAGGACTGGGTTCCAGACGACCAAGTCGCAGAAGCAATTTTCCAAGAATGGGACACAAAAAAAGTTCCAAGATTGCACCTTCATATTTTACCTGCCTATGTAGAAAGGAATTGCTTTTTTTTGATTGGTCTACGCATTTCATCTGATCTCCCTCGTTCTGCCAGTTTTGGTCAAACTTTACAAACCCAGGTTTAGAGTGATAGTGCTGAAATGAGCTCGTCAGTGGTGGTTCATGGATTTTCTTTACTTGTCCGAGCGTCCACATAGAAGTCTGCAGACAGGATCTCCTTTACACCTTGCAGCTAGAACAGCCTGTTGGAAATCTCCTTCACAAGCCTTTTTTATAATACTTGTAGTTGCAGATATTTTTTAGATGGCATTGAAGCTTTTACTCATGTTAATTCTACTTTGCTTTCTTGGGAAGTTATCATTGTGTTACCTAAATTAATGGGTCTCCCGTTTGAACCCATTCACAAAGCCTCCTCAACACCTCATATGGAAGGCAGTTTTTTTAGTTGCTATTAATTTGGAGCACAGAGTAAATGAAATTCAAGCCTTGTTCACTCCAGAACCATTCAATACATTTGTAGAGCGCGCTACTCACCCGTGAGGATGTCAAGACGCTAAGGGGGGAGAGAGGGGGAGGGGTGACAAGGGGGTGCCGCTACTGCTGAAATAGCCAGGTTTTGAGCAGTCTCCTGAAGGTGAGATGGTCCTGGGTCAGTCGTAGGTGTGCGGGAAGGGAGTTCCATGTCTTGGCTGCCAGGTAGGAGAATGATCTTCCTCCGGTGGTGGCTCTGCGAATCCGTGGGACGGTGGCAAGGGCGAGGCTGCAGGAGCGGAGCTGGTGGGTGGTGGTGTGGAACGAGAGGCGGTTGTTGAGGTATTCGGGGCCCATGTAGTGGAGTGTTTAGTGTGCGTGGGTGAGCAGCCTGAACGTGATCATCTTGCTGACGGGGAGCCAGTGCAGGTTTCTCAGGTGGGTGGATATGTGGTTGCGGCGAGGGATGTCGAGGATGAGTCGTGCGGAGGTGTTCTGTATGCGCTGAAGCAGTTTCTGAAGTTTGGCTGAATACTTTCACAGTGTTCAATGGTAATAGAATGATAAGAATCCATACTAGTTTTCTTCCCAAGGTGGTTTTGGATTTTTACAGTAATCCGATGGTTTCTTAACCTTCATTTTCCTTCTAATTCAGTAACTCCAGTAGAGACCTCTGAATTCCTGTATGTAAAATGTTTTGAAATTCTATTTAGATAAAACTAAATTTGACAAGTGGATCATCTCTTCATAAATGGTCCAGCAAGAACCGGTTTACACTCTACAAAGCAGCCCATCTTTAGACGTATAGTTTCTTGTATACGTTTTACATATCACTTTGCGAAAATGACCTTCCCTAGTAGACCTAAAGCGCTCTTGTGGAAAATCTGCTACAATAGCCCATTCTTAGGAATGTTCCTGTTTCAGAAATTTGCAAGGCTGCTATTTGGAGATCTGGTCACACTTTCACTAGAGATTGTCTGGATTCACCCTTCATTGAGGTTACTGAAGTAGGACAGGCTTCTTTAAGGAATCTTTTTGGGTGATGAGTGGTACTGTCCTAATTTCTTTTCCGCTCTTTTATGGGATGGGCTTTCTATTCTGTTCAGTCCTTATGACTATCCCCTGGCAGAGAAGGAAAAGTTGTATTCCATGTAATCTTAGTTCTCTTCTAGCGGAATATGCCTCGATCATAACAACCCTCCCACCTCCCTGGTCAAGCAATACTGGTCATCAGTTGTTCAGCCAGGATCCTCAAATCTTCTGGTCAGTACCAGTTTTGTTCTCTAGGCTTTACCTTGCTGCCTATTGGCTGATTATGTATTTCATTCACTTTTCCTTTTTTATTTAAAAAAAGAAATAACGGTTTGTGACATATTTTTTAGGGTCACTTATCTTTTTCTGTAACAATATATACCATTGTTATTAGTATTATGTTCTAAAATGAAATACCAATGAAATTTAGCCTCACAGAATGAGTTACTATTTAAGAACAGCCCGGAAAGACAGAGGGCTAATAATCTGGTACCTAGAATGACCACAACATTCAGTAATGGCTCACATAGATTGCGGAGAGCTATGAAGGCACAATGGAGCCTACTAGAATCTGATCCTATTATTTGAAACATATAAGTCTCACACCGAAAGTTACTTACTGAAAATCTACATCAATAAAAGACTGTTTGGTCCACATTGGCCTGCAAGAAGAGGCCCCAATCACAAACTTCATTGCATGCGCTATTGATTTTGTTATGTGTCTTAGAATGCTCCTGCAGTTATAAATACGTGGGCAGTTCGAAGTTGCAGTTGAAAGTCTGCATCCTACAGCATTTGCGAGCAATTTCCAATAAAGATTTCAATTATCACATAGCTAGACATTTTGCTGAAAAACATTATTGTAACAGATTGTTGCAATTCTATGGAATAGATAAAATAATGCCACACCAGAGAGACAGAGAAACGTCTCAGCATACTGGAGTCGAGATACATCATTAAAAACTCCCAATTGATTAAATAGAGAAGAAGAATTAGCTACCCCCACAGGAGTCTAGGGTCAGTCTGGCACCTATTGTGCTAAGGCTACCTATCAGTAAGTTTTTATTGTAGTATCACTGATTTTAAGTAGGGAATAAGTAATCAATTGATGTGCACAAGGAGAAATGGGTTGTTATAACAGTCTTGCGTGTATTATATGCCTTCTTTGTTAATTAAATCACAGTTTCGAATCCAGGGATTTTCCTGGCACATTTCTTTGTTGCATGAAAGGCATTTGTGATATGTTTTTCCCATTTCTATTTACACTTTCAATGTAATTTTATTGATTTCATTTAATTTCCCAATTTATCACAGTATCACTTACTAGTGATCAATTTTAGATATCTGCACCACAGTTTGCTCTTTCCCCGAACAGAGTTTCACAGTTCATTGGAAATATGGGGTACAGTACCCAAAAGCAAACATGAGCAAACACTAAAATTAGACAGTCTCTGTATTTATCCATATATAGTCTTATGAATTGATTGTGAACATGAGGTATAGTATCCGAGAGCAAACTCATGCCTTGCGTATCCACATAACTAGCAAGGCATTCGGCGGCACAGTGTTTTAATTGCTATCACAAAACAATGCATAACTACAACGTTACGTGTTCGTTGCCTCTGTTTTGCTCATAGTTTCCTTATTGTCCATGCTTAATGAGAACACACAGCTCTTATGAACCAGTGTGGTCCTACCATTGTTAAAAACACTTAATCGAAATTGGGAACGTTGCCGACCCAATTAGGGGTTTTGGCAACTGCAGAGAATGCAATGGTTCTACTGTGCAAATGTTGCATAAGGCGGGTACATACGCATGTATTACGAATTTTTAAATACTCTAATTGCTAACGTCCCAGGATTGTTCAAATCTCTTTTTTGAATACGGAAACGCTGACACCACAACAAACATATCACGGCAACAGCCTTGTGTCAAATGGTTATAAAACGCAAACATTGCTGAATAATGCTGTATAATTAAATTTCATTAATATGGATGATGATTGACTATCTCTAATATCAGTGAGGGTTGTTGTAAGAACATCAATCAGTATGTATAGTGTGTTCTCACATTCTCTGGGCATGAAAGTGTATTTCTAAGGGAATTTGCACTGTCACTTTACTCAAAAGGCCAACGCTGAAACTCTATCTTGGTGCACAATAAAAGATTGTGCAAAGTCCCCTGGTGTACTGCTTTTTTTCCCTCTGGAGTGCCGGAGAAGCTTACGTGGTGATTAAGACGGCGGCTGCAGCGACAGAGAGCTATATATGTATATATATATGTGTGTGTGTATTTGTGTGTGTGTGTGTACAAAATGCTATCTAGGACAATCTGAAAACCTTCCTCTGGTAATGCAATTCTCCACATCAGTAGCTTCCACCCCACAAGTCTCAAGGAGAGCATACCATATGCGGCGTGCCTCCGGATGTAGCTTAATTGCAGTACACATGAATGATTGATACAATCTACAAAGAGCTTGTTCAGGAAATTGAAATGTAGAGGATACAGTACCAAAACATTAGCCAGAAAAAAACAGAAAAGTGCCAATACCAAAAGAGAAGACCTGCTACTTTCCACAACAAATAGAAATAAAAATACTAATGAAAAGGAAACAATAAGAGCCCTGTTGTACATGTGTAACTTGACAAATAAAATATGTTGAAAAAAAAATAGTCTCCAGATTGATCACAGGCTTCAATGCCTACCATACTAACCTCCGTAAAATATTGCACAGGCATTTGCAACTAGTACGTAGGGATCCAGTCATAGGTCCCACCTGCACCAAACTTTCCCAGATTACATTCAGAAGAGCAAAGTCTATGCGCCAGGAGCTTGTTTGTAATGCACCAACAATAGAGAAGGGAACTGGCTGACTCAAACCACAGAGAGGGTTTCACAAATGCTTTAAATGCCCAGCGTGCAAACATGGAATGAATACTAAAACAGTCCCTTTGCCACTTAGACAAACGCCTTTTGAAATCCGAGGCAGTTAGACTTGTAAAACCGATTTCGCAGTTTACGTTCTCCAATGCACATGTGCAAAACAGTACGTGGGAAGCACCATACACCCTGTGCACGTGCGGCAATTACAACATCTTAGGACCATCTCTCATGATGACCCTACAATTCTGGAAGCAAGATACATGCCATGGAGGTAAGGCGCAAGCACTTTTCTTCTTTGTGATTGATAGTGTCCCTGAAAACCTTAGAAGAGGGGACAGACAGCTATCACTCAGGAGATTAGAATCAAGGTATGTTATCCTACTTGATTCCAAAATCCCAAATGGCATGAATGCAGACGAGGCACTCAATGTAAATCTCTGATTAGATAGCGTCTTGTCCCGTTCCGTATCCCATTCCGTAGCGTTAGGTTCTTACACTTTAGTCACTTTTTATATTTTTTGGGCACATTTTTCACGGTTAAGTTAACAATTTTTACAATAGTTGAGCGGCTCTTTACTTTTTAATCAGATTCATCAACCAAGGATAAAGAGACCCTGGGGCAATTGGCTGCTTGGGCTTTATACATCGTCTGTTCCTTTCCTACCTTACGTGTATTGGCATATTATCTAGTACTCAGTTGTATGTACTTACTAATTGTTATTCAGAAAGGCACTTACTCCTTTGAACATCTCTAGAAAAGCTGCTCCCTATGGTATGTAATAGTTTTGCTTCCCCACTCCTTTTTGCAAACCAATCAGCTGGCTGAGCAAACTTTTCACATGTTGGATGTGAAGAGTGCGCTCCGGTGTCTATTGAAAACACCTTTCAATTTGACTCTTAGTATCTTGCAGTCAAGGCAGCTAGTATCTAAACATGCACGGTTCAGAGAGATTGTGTGTTGCATCAGTATTCCTATCTAATAGCAAACTGAGCGCCCTGTTTTCATGCAAATACTATGGGTGTGGAATGACAACAGAAGTGCTTTCAAGAAATGTGTGACTGCACCTTATTTGTCAATGTTGTCTATATTGTAACTTTTGTAGAAGGGATTCACACAGCCTTGTAATCAAAGTTTGAGACAGCTACTCTGATTGTAGCTTGCTACAGAGGTATCGCTGTCTGTTCCTAACCGCATCGTGAACAAGAACTAATGCTGAAGCAACCTCTGCATAGGGGTTGACCCTCTGTGCACAGATGAAATAAAACTAAAAGTTTTTGATCCAATAAACGATTTTTGAAGCAAAAAGTTCCAAAAAGACTTTCTTGTGGAACTTTTTGCTTCAAAAATCGTTTATTGGATCAAAAACTTTGTTTTATTTCATCTGTGCACAGAGGGTCAACCCCTATGCAGAGGTTGCTTCAGCATTAGTGTATTGTAACTTTGCCTGATGCTTCTTAGCTGCTCGACAGTCTATTCTAAAGTTGTTAATCTGGTCCATGTCACTTTCTTAAAAAGAACAGTTTAATTAACTTGTATCAATAGTTATATCTTTACCAGATTCAGAATGTACACTTGTGTTCTCCAGTGGGAAAATCTGATGGCATAACGAATGTTAAGTTTTTGTTTGTATTCAATGTTTACAGAAATTGTGTTTTTCTTCTCTATTCTCAAATTTACTATTGGGTTTCTCTTCCTTACAGAATGCTTTAAAATCCCCAGATGAACCTATTCTAGCTGAACATCTCACTGCTCGTGACCGCTGCCTTGCTTGGCTAGCATACATACATGTAATTGAATTTAGTGCACTGCCTACAAGTCTCTATGACCCAGCAAGCTCAAACCCTTCAAGGATTGTGAATAGACAGCCTTTTTTAATCCCATGGCAAGTGCCTGAAGATGTGAAGACCAGTCCTGACATGCTTCGGGCTGTGTTTGAGGGTAAGTTTCATTTGCTTACACATTGAGAAGCCATTGAAATAGTATGTTCGAGGCATGTGGGCTGCTGAATTCATATCTGTGCATAGATCGCTGCCGAGTGTTGGGTCCGGATGATTGCACCTTGTTGTCCTGCAAGATTCTTCGAAGTATGACAAGATAGGTGACTCCCCCCTGGACTACAGTGCGCATGGGCATCTTCTCCATCCTCATTGTTTTTTTCCGCCATTGGGTTCGGATGTTATTCCTATACTCCAACTTTGGAATCGAAACAAAAGTTTTCTAAGGCCAAAAGGCCTTTGATTTCGACGGTATTGATCTCGCTTGGTACTTATTGACTCAATCGAACTTTCCATCTCGGGCCGGTCGACGACGCTGGCTGTTGGGCCTTTTCGACGCCACGTGGGCCTGCTGTCTTTGGAAAGGAGCACGTTCAAAAGGTGCCCACAATGCCACTCCAAGTTCCCGCATACTGACAAACACTCAGTGTGCAACAAGTGCCTATCACCAGACAATAGGGAAGAAACCTGCCCAGCCTGTGTCCAATTCCGTTCGAAGAAAGCCATCCGGGTTCGACGGGCCTCTAGGCAAGAGATGCAGCGACAGGCTCCGGAACCAGACAACATCTTCAATGATGAACAAGAACTTCCAGAAGCGGCAGATTTGGACCTAGAGATAGTCACTGTTGTGGACCAATCGGACTCCGATGACGAGATCCCACCGGGGCAAATCGGGAGTACACTGCCCTCGACACATAATACCCCGTTACCGAAGGCACCGGTCGAGGCATCGCCTAAACGCCTTAGCCAAGATCCAAAGAAACATTCCGCAGCCCCACCGTCCGGCTCGGCTCCGAAACCAAAGACTACGCCTTCAGAGACCCCAAGGCCGAGTAACGTTATCCCTAAGAAGGTTCTAGAACCTAAAAAGGTTGTTGACCCGACGGGTGTCGAACCGAAAAAGCCGTACAGCCTAAGAGTGTCGACCCGAAGAATTCAGTCGAGCCAAAAAGCGCCAAACCGAAGGCCGTCGAGCCAAAGAAGGTTGCCGACGCAAAGGGCGCCGTACCGAAGCCTGTGGTCCAGCCGGAGAAGGCTACCTAACCAAGGACAAGTGTGCCAAAAAGACCGGTCGATCCAAAAAAGACATTGACTTGACCAAGGACAGTCAACCGAAAAAGCCTGGGAAGCACAAGAAGCATATCGACCCTAAACACCCGGTCGATCCGCAATCACTCGTCGACCTGCACAAGGGGGCCGAAC
This sequence comes from Lissotriton vulgaris, assembly GCF_964263255.1. Taxonomy (NCBI): domain Eukaryota; kingdom Metazoa; phylum Chordata; class Amphibia; order Caudata; family Salamandridae; genus Lissotriton; species Lissotriton vulgaris. The sequence continues at coordinate 2,119,386,473 of NC_141685.1, read as the reverse complement.
CGAGAAACCAATAAGGCACCGAAAGTCGTCGAACCAGGAGAGGTTATCGACCCGGAAGCAATATTCGATCCACAACAGACTGAGCCAAAGAAGTCAAATACACAACCACGGACAGTGGAAGAAGAACTCTTCCATCCAGATCCATCAGATGACCAGCCAAAAATATATATAAACCCTGAGACTGGTAAAGTCACAATACTACACACAAAGAAGAGACCATTGGACACTGGCTCTCATTCCCCCATTCCTCTAAAGAAGAAGGACTTTGAGACTTCTCCCTCTAGACCCTTCATTCCTTTCTATCCTACTATGCCTACTACGCCTTTTGCTCATTACTCTCCTTATCAGTCTGGGGACAATGAGGGCGACACAGGGGAAGATCCTCAATATGATTAGAACTACCCAGAGGATCCTAACCCGCAAAATGAACCATGAGCAGAGGCAACTGATCCATATGACACGCATCCCATCCCTGACGTCTCCTCATACCCAACAAAGCCGTCACCTACTGACGACACCATTGTCTTCAACCAGCTAATTGATAGGGCAGTGCAGTACCACAACATAGATATGCACAATGACCCTATAGAAGAAGACTTTCTATTTGACACATTCCCTACTTCTGAGAAAAATGTCAGGACCCTTCCTATGCTAAAGGGGGTATTAAAACAAGCGCCTGATATATTTAAAGATACAGCCGGGGCACGCGTAATCAATCCCAGGATTGAAAAGAAATATAGAGCGGCCCCTACAGACCCTACCTATATCAATGGTCAGTTAGCATTAGACTCACTGGTAGTGGCTAATGCATGCAAAAGGGCCAACTCACAGACGACAGGAGAGGCTTATCCTCCTGATAAAGAGTCCAAAATACTAGAGGCCTTGGGTAAAAGGGTAGCATCACAGGCCTCCAATTGTTGGAGAATTGCAAATAAACAAGCTCTATGTTACAAAGAAGAAGAAAGCGTAGACCAGGTGATGTAGAATAGGATCACAGATTTATTAGATGTTAGTCAGATCCATTATAGTGCCCCACCAGGAGCAGGCTCTCCACTGCTCAGCCCATCCACACCAACTGACTCACCCTTCCAATCCAAACACAATCAACATTCCATCTGACCTCATCACTGGCTGAGCAGCAGGGAGAGAACTTCTGTAGGGAGAGTGCATTAAGTAAAAAGGTACATTACAACACCCCCCCCCTTTATAATGATAGAAAACAAACAACACGTGTGAAGTTGATAAAACACATGTTCCAGCAAAAGAGGATGCAATAATAACACAATTATACAACATCCCCTTGCTATAATCATAACAACAAATGCATGAAAGTTGCCAAACATACACATGAGGACAAAGGAAGATGCATGTCAAGTCAAGTCATAAAATGTATATAGCGCACTACATACCCAGAGGGTCTCAAGGCGCTTAGGGAGGGGAGGAGGATTACTTGTCAAATATCCACGTTTTAAGTTGCTTTCTGAATGCTAGGTGGTTCTGGGTAAGGCGAAGGTAAGTGGGAAGTGAGTTCCATGTTTTAGCCGCCAGGTATGAGAAGGATCGACCTCACATGGTGGTCTTGTTGATGTGAGGTACAGTGGCGAGGGCTTGGCTGGAGGATCGTAGTTGGCGGGGGGGGTGTAGAAGGACAGTCGTGAGTTGAGGCATTCTGGTCCGATTTCGTAGAGTGCCTTGTGTACGTGGGTCAGAAGTCGGAAAGTGATCCTCTTATTGACGGGTAGCCAGTGGAGGTTTTTCAGGTGACCAGAGATGTGTTCGTTACGCGGGATGTCTAATATGATCCTGGCTGAGGCGTTTTGGATTCGTTGGAGTTTTTTCTGGAGTTTAACGGTAGTACCTGCGTAGAGGGTGTTTCCGTAGTCCAGTCGGCTCGTGACCAGAGCATGGGTGACTGTTTTTCTGGTTTCGGTGGGGATCCAGCGAAATGTTTTTTTGAGCATGCGAAGAATGTTGAAGCAGGAAGAGGAGACGGCGCTGACTTGTCTGTTCATTGAAAGTGAAGAATCCAGGATAACGCCTAGGTTCCGTGCATGGTCTGTCGGGATGGGTGCTTTTCCAAGGGCTTCCGGCCACCAAGAGTCGTCCCATGCAGAGGGGGATGTACCTAAGATGAGGACTTCTGTTTTATCTGAGTTCAGACGGCTGTGTTTCATCCATTCGGCAACTTCTTTCATTCCTTCGCGTAGGTTAGTTTTGGCGGTGCTGGGGTCATTGGTGAGAGAAAGGATCAGTTGAGTGTCATCCGCGTAAGAGATGATGTTGAGGTTGTGTTGGCGGGCGATGGCCGCGAGGGGGCTCATGTATACGTTGAAGAGGGTGGGACTGAGTGAGGATCCTTGTGGTACGCCACAGATGACTTCGGTGGCCTCTGACTTGAAAGGTGGGAGGCGGACTCTCTGGGTTCTTCCGGCGAGGAACGAGGTGATCCATTCAAGTGCTTTTCCTTGTATTCCGATGTTTTTGAGGCGTTGTAAAAGGGTGCTGTGGCAGACTGTGTTGAAGGCTGCAGAGAGGTCGAGGAGGATGAGGGCGACTGTGTCTCCATTGTCCAGTAGAGTTCGAATGTCGTCTGTTGCTGCGATGAGGGCGGTCTCAGTGCTGTGTTTTGCTCGGAAGCCAGACTGTGAGGAGTCGAGGGATTTGTTGGCTTCGAGGAAGGCGGCGAGCTGGTTGTTGACAGCTTTCTCGATGACTTTGGCCGGGAAAGGAAGGAGCGAGATGGGGCGGTAATTTTTGAGTTCGGTGGGGTCCGCTGTGGGTTTTTTCCGAAGGGCGGTGAGTTCAGCGTGTTTCCAGCTTTCCGGGAAGGTGGCGGAGTTGAAGGAGCAGTTGATGACGTCTCGGAGGTGCGGTGCTATGACGGAGTCTGCTTTGTTGAAGATGTGGTGAGGGCATGGGTCTGTGGGGGATCCTGAGTGGATGGAGTTAATCAGGCGGATGGTGTCCTCAGTGGAGATTGGGTTCCAGTCGTTAAGGGTGTTCAAGGGGGGAGAATGTTCAGCATATGGTTGGGTGGGTTGGTCTCCGGGTTGGTTGTCGAAGCTGTTGTGGATGTCTGCAATTTTGTTGTGGAAGAATAAGGCCAGGGAATCGCAAAGGGCTTGAGAGGGGGTGATGTCGTTGGAGTTGGCCGAGGGATTGGTAAATTCCTTGACGATGTTGAAAAGTTCCTTGCTGTTGTGGGCGTTGTTGTCTAGTCGATCCTTGAATGCTGTTTTTTTGGCCTTTCGGATTAGTTGGTGGTGTATGCGGGTGGCGTTTTTGAAGGCTTCCTTGGTGCTGGTGGTTGGGTCTTTTTTCCAGGCCTTCTCAAGGGAGCGGCAGAGTTTCTTGGACTTCTTAAGATCATCGTTGAACCATGAGGCTTTCTTGTTGCCAGGTTTGCTTTGACGTTTTTTCAGTGGTGCTAGGATGTCGGCGCTGTTGGATAACCATAGGGTGAAGTTGGCGGCAGCTTGGTCTGGGTTAGAAGAGTGGGCTGGGGTGTTTAGAAGGAGCGATGAGGAGATCTGGTCGATGGTGATTTTGTTCCAGTTTCTTTGCAGAGTTGGTTGAGGGTGGTTGATGAGTTTAGGCTTGTTGTAGGTAAAGTGGACGCAGCTGTGGTTAGTCCAAAGGAGAGCCGTGGTGTGGCTGAAGGAGACGTGGTTGCTGGAGGTGAAGATAGGGTCGAGAGTATGACCTGCTATGTGGGTGGGGGAAGTGACAAGTTGTTTAAGTCCGAGGTTGTCCAAGAGGGTGGTGGTGTTGCGGTCGTTGTTCTTTTCCAGGTGAAAGTTGAGGTCTCCCAGAAGGATGTAATCTTTGGAGGGGAGCGCGTGTGGAGTGATGAAGTCCGTGATGTCTTCACTGAATTTTGCGCGGGGTCCTGGTGGTCTGTAGAGGAGGGTGCCTCTGAGTGTGGTCTTGGGGTCGATGTGGATCTGGAAGTGAAGGTGTTCAGAGTTGGCGAGATTGGCGTCAGAGCTGGTTGAGATGTGGATAGATTTTTTATGGACGATAGCGATTCCTCCTCCTCCTGTGTGGCCGGTACGGTCCTTGCGGATGATCTTATAGTCTTCAGGGATGGCAATGGTGATGTCTGGGGCGGAGGAAGCGTTCATCCATGTTTCCGTTAGGAAGGCGACGTTCGGAGAGGTGGTGTCTAGTAGATTCCATAGGTCAATGGCGTGCCTGTGGACCGATCGGGTGTTGAGCAAGATGCATTGTAGGTGGTTGGGGTCGGGAATCTGTGGTGTGGTCGTAGTGGAGATGTTGTCGGTGCCGATGAATTTGCAGAAGTAGCAAGAGAAAGGTCCATGGGTGTGTCCAGGAGCGGCTTGGACGCAGTTGGGGGCGCGACCGGGGTTAAGGGCTAGGAGGGTGGCGGCATCGTAGGTAATGCGGGAGGGCTGGGCAGCGCGAGGGGCAAGGGGTCTGGCGCTGGGCGCGGTCCAGGCGCGGGAGGGCGTAGACGGGCTTACCTTTGGCGCACCTTCGGCGCGAATTGGGCGCGGTCGCTGCGCGTGGGAACAACTCTCATGTATGGATAGTGGAGGGGGAGGGGCGAGGGCGTCTCAGCTGGGAGGCGGGGCGGGCACACGAGGACGACAACAACAATCAAAATGGAGGCGGAGGGGGGAGCACAGCGGAGCGCTACAGGCAGACGCGCGACCAAAGTGAAAACAGCAGTGATAAATAACTAAAGTGCTAATCAAGCGAAGCGGCAGTCAGGCAGACAGCAGGAAATAATAATTGGCAATTTCTGAGGCAAAGCAGCGATACGATACCAACTGGCAGCAGGAGGCACTGGGAGCGACCACTCAGCTCGAAGAGAAGAGCGAGTCATGCATGAGAACTCCGATACTACACCCATCTCCCCTTCATAATGATCACCAACAAGAATGCAAGATAAATAGAAACATCCTTCGAAACCAGTGGAAACTATCCACATAACTCACGTCCCAAACTACGGGTACAATGAGTAGCCAAATGCACCATAAACTAAGGCACAAAACTGTGGCAGAAAAGGGATCTACAACCCTCAACTACACAAACCAATGACAGAACAGGTCTACCCCAAAGAGATGGAAATAGACACAGGAAATAAAACCCCAAAATACTCTAAAAACCAATATGGGTATCCTTTAACCCAAAGCAAACATTTTATGGGCTGCTTAAACCAAAGCAAATCTAATATGAGAATCCCCAAATTCAACGTGCACAACTAAAATGCACAGCCCAAACACCTACTAGAGGCATAACCACATACAGGGTAACAGCAAAACAATAAGAGAAGCAACACTAGAAGAAAACTTCTCACGTGTGTACCCGTAACACACAATCCGAAAAATTCTCTACATGCGTATCCATAACGCACAGTCCAAAACACACTCCAAAGATACTCTCAAAAACCAGCCTCATAATAAAAAAAACATTTCTCAAAATGAGATACACAAGACCACAAAACACACACCAACTCCCAAAATTCTTCTAGAAGAATAAATCCGAAACACTGCACTCCTAACAACCATACTTCCCCACCATAAAATAAAATGACTGTCAGCCCACAAAACCTCCCCAGAAGGAGTGGTAAGACACTAACCAGGATACAGGCTAAAAGTGAAACTAGCTCCAAACTACCATACCAGCACATCAAAACAAAAGGTACATTGCGCACACAAATCAAGGCATGACTTAAGCTTCAAACAAATACATTACAAAATTGTGCTATCCCTTCGGATTGTCTGAGTTGTTTCCAGACAATAAAGAAGTTTGTGTTGTCCCTTCGGATTGTCTGAGTTATTTCTAGTCAATAAAGAAGTTAGAATTCCCATGGGCCGTCTTTTCCTTTAAGCCAACAGTCAGTCACGTTTGACCAAAGATCTTGTCATTACAAAAAAAAAAAAACCCATCAAAGTAGTCACCGTTGTTCAATATTAAGAGGTTTCTTCCTCCTCGTGTAGTTCTGGATTGCGTTGTCTCGATATATTGCAATGTAACTACTTTTGTTAAGAATATCCTTGTACTGCCTTCCTGCACGCAGATCCGCGATCTTCGATAACGCAGAGCTATGGGGTTGCCAAGGTGACGTCCAGCGTCCTTGCAAGTTGAATCACGTTACGTAGCAGCACAGCCAATAACACATCAGCGTTATGGGTTACAAAAGAAACATAGGGCGTTAAGTTGATAGCACGCGTCTCATTATGACGCATATCCTAAAGGAACCGGCAGGGAGACTCAGCTTGCGATACCCTACGCTCTGAAGGGAGCCTAACGTCCATTACAGAATGCCGGTGAGTGTATGAATCACAACACACTCTGAGGCTGGCACCGAGATACAACTGCTCATCGTAGTCTCCACCGCCTTAAGTCACTAGTGCACTCCGACAGTTACTGCTCACCAATACTCCATGTGAGCGTGTAGTTCTGCTAAACACTCCTCGGGGCTCGACTAATTTTCCGACAGCGGAATGCCAGTAGATAAGCTCATGCATTGTCAACTAACACAGCAGATTGTTCATAATGTTCACAATGTGTATGCATAAGTAGCCTCAAAAACACACGCTACTGGTTCACTGCTTTGATATATACTTGTTGCAAGCGGCTGACAACAAACACTGCTGGTTTACTCCGTGTGATATGCAGACTACAACCCCATCCATAACGTGCTTCCGATCAATATTTCCAGATGACTTCAGATAGTTGCCAGGTTAAACACGCTAAGCTTAATAGTCTGTTGGCAGGCAGGAAAAAGGAAAGTTCAACATGTACTGCCATAAAGAGGTTGTAGGAATGTCACTTTGCACCTTCACACAAACGCTCTACCATGCAAGGGCAGTATTCCTCAAGGCTGTTATCTGATAGAATATAACATAGACTGTCCGTCATTTTCCAGAAACCAGCAAGCAAGCAAACAGAAACTGGCACAATTTAGTTAAGGGCGACTGTTGACAGGGTCACTGGTGGGGCATATGGGGTGCCTCGTTTCATCCAATCCATAAGTTTAAGTTCACTTACTTGAGTCTTATAAGTCCAATAATTTCCAAACTGTACGAAATTTCTTACATTTCTTACTTCTTCAAAAACACCTTCATTTACTTCAGTCTTAAAAGTCAAATCCATCCAAGGTAGCTCCATGGGTTCTTTTAAAATCGTCGCCAGTGTTACAAAGAAGAAGAAAGCGTAGACCAGGTGATGTAGAATATGATCACAGCTTTATTAGATGTTAGTCAGATCCATTAAAGTGCCCCACCAGGAGCAGACTCTCCACTGCTCAGCCCATCCACACCAACTGACTCACCCTTCCAATCCAAACACAATCAACATTCCATCTGACCTCATCACTGGCTGAGCAGCAGGGAGAGAACTTCAGTAGGGAGAGTGCATTAAGTAAAAAGGTACATTACAACACTCTACTAGCTAGTTATGATAGGGCACACTATGACCAGCTTGAAGGCTTAATGCAACACCTGCCTGAGCCTTTCAAAGCCCAAGCCAATTACCTCATACAGGAGGGAACATTTATTACAAATGCCTCCATCAAATGTGCGCTTGACGCAGCTGACACTGCAGCCAGGTCCATTAGCACTAGCGTTTTACTAAGTCCACCATTCTTAACCAATCAGTCAATCAAGACTTCCTTTTTGGCCTGGCAGTCAACACCATTATAGACAAAATGAAAAAGGTTACAGAAACGGCAAAATCAATGGGTGCATTGCAGTTTCAACAACAGAGGTTCCTTTCTATAATCCTCATACAGAGCAGCTACACAGGGCAATACTTCAGACATCATCCACATATAAAGGCACCACCCAAGGTTCCTTTAACAAGAACTCCAACAGAGGAGGTTCTAGGGGCAACAATAACAAGGGAAGAGGGTGTGGAGGCAATAACACCAGAGCCTTCACTGCCACAAAACAGTGACTTCTTCTCGCTACCTCCAGACCACCCAACACCGATCGCAGGCAGACTCCCAAAAGTTCCTACCTGTCTGGAAAGCAATTAACACGGACAGGTGGGTGAGACAAATTATCCAGTATGGTTACTGCCTAGAACTCACTCCTACTCCACCAAACATACCACCCAGACACTGTCCTATGTCCAAAGAACACATCACCCTACTACAACAAGAGGTGAAATGCATGCTGGAAAAGGGGACCATAGAGCCAGTCCCTTTTCAACACCAAGGGACAGGAGTATACTCACTATACTTCCTTATTCCCAAGAAGGACGGCTCCCTCAGACCAATATTGGACCTCAGACCCCATACATTCTGTCGGAGCACTTCCATATGGTCACACCACAGCAAGTGCTCCCGTTGCTACAGCAAGGAGACTTCCTAGCAACATTCGACCTCAAGGATGTGTATACTCACATACCCATACATCCAGCTCACAGAAAATCTCAGGTTCAGAATAGGTCAACACTACCAATTCAAGGTTCTCCCCTTCGGAGTAACCACTGCTCCAAGAGTGTTTACAAAATGCTTAGCGACAGTAGCTGTACGTCTCAGGAGGCAACACATCCACGTGTTCCCGTGCCTAGACGATTGGCTAATGCAAGCAAAATCGTACGAACAGTGTGCAAGAGACACGTCTCAAACACTTCAGCTGCTACCAGCCTAGGTTTTTCAATAAACTACCCAAAATCGCATCTACAAGTCCCACATACAACAATATCTGGGAGCTACTATCGATACCTCAGTAGCAAAGGCATATCCAAACTCAGCGAGGATAGCCAGCATGCAGATGCTCATTAGCAAATATCTGCCACAACACTCTTTGCCAGCTCGAGTCTTCATGCAGCTCATAGGCATGATGGCCTCCTGCATATTCATTGTCCCCCATGCCAGACTTCAAATGCGTCCATTGCAAGAATGCCTAGCACGGCAGTGGAACCAAGCTCAAGGACAACTGAAAGACCTAGTGTTGGTAGACAGTTGCGCTTAAAACTCTCTGCAGTGGTGGAATCCACAAAACCTTTCCAAGGGCGACTGTTCCAAGAGCAAGTTCCACAACTCGTACTAACAGCGGACGCATCACTGACAGGCTGGGGAGCCCACCTCCTTCACTACACAGTACAAGGGCTCTGGACAATCAAACAAAAGAAACTGCATATCAACCAACTAGAGTTGCTAGCAATATTCCTAGCCCTAAAAGCATTCCAAAAATACTTGTACAGCAAGACTGTGTTGATCCGGACGGACAACATGACAGCAATGTACTATATCCAGAAACAGGGAGGGACACACTCTCCACAGCTGTTCCGCTTGGCACAGAGCATATGGAAATGGGCAATCCCAAAAGACATCTTTCTCCTGGCAGAACACCTCCCAGGGAAAGACCATCAAATAGCAGACCTGCTCAGCAGACACAGCCAGAAACTACACGAATGGGAGATTCACCCCCAAGTTCTACAGCCAGTGGGGGCACCCAGAGATAGACCGGTTTGCCACAAACGAAAACTCAAAATGCCGGTACTTTGCCGCCAGGTTCCCACATCTGTTGTCACAGGGCAATGCGATATGGATGAACTGGTCAGGCAGATTTGTGTATGTTTTTCCCCCAGCACCACTGATTCCGCTGGTGGCACGCAAACTGCGGCAACAGTCACACACACTGATCCTAGTTGCTCCCACATGGGCGAGACAGCCATGGTACACAACGTTCCTGGAGCTTTCAGTAGTTCCTCATCAAAGGCTGCACCTCGGACCCCATCTTCTAACTCGGAACCAGGGAGAAATCAGACACCCAGATCCCAACCAGATGAACCTAGCTTTCTTGCTCCTGAAGTCTTAGAATTTGGATACCGTAACTTGCCTCCAGACTGCATGAACATCATTAAGGAGGCAAGACGACCAACTACTAGAGCGTGCTGTGCAGCTAAATGGAAGAGATTTGTTATTTACTGCAACAATAACGAAATCAACCCATTAGATGCTTCCACACAGAACATTATACATTACCTCCTGCATCTTCAAAGATGCAACCTAGCATACTCTTCGAGAAGACTACACCTCGCTGCTATAGCAGCATACCTTCAAAACAGGCAACACCTTTCACTGTTTAGAGTACCAGCAATCAAGGCTTTTATGGAGGGTCTTAAAAAGGGTGATCCCTCCAAGACACCCACCTTCCTCAGTCTGGAATCTAAATGTAGTACTTACCAGACTTATGGGACCTCCTTTCGAACCTTATGCACTCTTGCGAACTGCAATTCCTATCGTGGAAGGTAGCATGCTTGATTGCCATTACCTCACTCAGACGAGTTAGCGAGTTGCAAGCACTAACGATTCAAGAACCATTTATGCAAGTACATGCTAACAGGGTAGTTCTTAGAACAAACCCTAAGTTTATGCCAAAGGTCATATCCAATTTCCATATTCATCAATTAATAGAACTGCCAGTGTTCTTCCAAAATCCAGTCAGTAGCTGAAAGAGCCCTACACACACTAGATGTAAAGAGAGCTCTACTTTATTATGTGGACAGAACGAAATCATTTAGAAAAACAAAGCAATTATTTGTTGATTTTTCACCACAACATAAAGGAAATCCCATATCAAAGTCAGGATTAGCCAGATGGATAGTTAAATATGTTTTCAAAAAGCTAAACGCACTTTAACTGTACCCCCAAGAGCACACTACGCGGAAAATGGTGGCATCCATGGCTTTCCTGGGAAATATTCCTCTTGAAGACCTATTTATACGAGCAGCCACATGGACTACCATACACACTTTCACAAAAACCTACTGTGTAGACGTGCAAGCAAAGCAGCAAGCTGCTGTCGGCCAGGCTGTCCTCAAAACTCTCTTTCAAACTGCTGCAGCTGGCACAGGTAACCACTGCTAGAGGAGATACTGCTATACAGTCTATGCACAGATATGAATTCAGCAGCCCACATGCCTCGAACGGAATATGCTACTTACCAGTATGCATCTGTTCTTGGCATGTAGGGCTGCTGACATTCATATCGCCCTCCCTCCCCGGTGCCTGTCGCAGCTGCAGCATTATCTTTTGCATGGACATCTTGCCCTACTATCCATCTCTGCCACATTGGCGAAAAACAGTCTGAGGATGGAGAAGATGCCCATGCGCACTGTAGTCCGGGGACTCTTTCAGAACAACAAGGTGCAATCATCTGGACTCAACACTATCTGGCGATCTATGCACAGATATGAATGTCAGCAGCCCTACATGCCAAGAACAGATGCATACTGGTAAGTAGCATATTCCTTAAGCAGCATGAAAATTACCCTTCTCTCCCCCCTTGTCATTTTTGTACTCCCATAAAAAACCTTTCATTAACTCGTTCATCAAAAAAGGATTACCATATTTTTGGAGGTTGCCACACATGAACCAGGCCATGCATGCATAATGTGCGCCTCTGCATTTGGTGCTTACATGCTCGTTTTTTAGGAAACATTTCTTTAGAATGTGTAGGCAACGTGTATCCAAAGCTAACATTTTCAATGCTCTTTCTAGATGCGATCTGTTCCTGTACTGATGAGACATTAACTGCTAATGAAAGAATAATTGCTTGCCTCCCCCTCTACTCCAACTTGATTTTGTTGCAGAAACTACTTAATAGGTAAGGCTTGGAAGCCTGTGAAAGTTTATTTTATTCTTTATACTATATAATAAAATGGATATATTACATTGCCATGTACTTACACAATATAAACCTAAACATTAAGTTCCATTTCATTGCTGATTTCCCAATAGCCACTGCCTTCCCAGGCAGATGAATCTAGTAGCAAGCACCAGATTTATTTGAAGACCATTTAAAAAATAGATGGCCTAACTATTTTAATTCAGTCAGCAGCACCTCACTCTTTTGCAAGAGGAAATTCAGGCCCTTCAAAAATTTGCCATTCAATCCGTGCCCCTATATGTAGGAAGCTCGCTCTGTATATACTATATCAAAGTGAAGTATAGTGTGCAGAATCCAGTGGAACCCCAAAGGTAGGCAGAGGTAAAGTTGCATAGCACCTCACTGCTCAACCACACTACCACAAATAGTGAGTAAGGTAGTATCAGAGGACAGCGTTCAGCATTTGTTCAATGTTATCCAGTGGGGAATAGGCGGCCTCTGGCTGGTGACTGCTGACGAGCAGGCCACTTGGTTGTGCGAGCCAAGCTCCTGGTGTTGGGCTCAGGGCAAAGAGGGATCCGGTTTGGCACACAAAGTGCTCCTGCAGGGGTGGCTGGCTGCAGGGTGCTATTTTGGTGTCGGGTGCCCTGTTTTCAATATGAATTTTTGGTTTTGGATTTTAGCTGCTGTAGGAGAGTAGGGTCTGCAATCCTGATCACCCAGATTTTTTGCTTTTATTTCACTGGTTTACGACTTTCTCTGGCTGTGGGCCTGCTAATCAGACCCACAGCCTAGCTGTTCTCTCGCTAAATTGACATGTGTACCTTAGGTGCATTACCCAATTGGAACCGGGCCACCTTGTCAGACCCTGTAACTCAGGGCATCGGTGTACCCAGGACCTACCGGGGGCTGAAGCATGTATTATGCCACCCCTGGATGGCCATCTAAATCTGACACAACTGGCTGCACGACAGCTGGGGCAAGGTGGTGTACTCGCCCTTTGCTTTAGATATAGTATACCTATATCTAACCCTAAAATGGACACCCGAATACCTATCAGTCACTCCTATGGCAGGCCTTGACAATCCTGAAGGCAGAGTGCATGGAATCGTGTGAATTGGCGCTCTGGCATGAGCCGAGCCCGGTTGCAGCTTGCGGAACCAAGACCCAATGGCTGTTCCATGATAACGCGTACCATATCGCTAACTTCGGTATCGCGTTATCAAGACATGTCGAGTAAGGTGTCATACGAATCGGGATGCTGACCCCTCACCAATTCTGGCGACGGGGTTATCATTCCACCCTTCTAGAGGGACACGACATGTACGTAACTGTGAACCCCGGTTAAAGTTAACTGAAGCCTCCGCTCCACAAAATGGATGCTGCCACCACAGACACGAGTCTGACCTCCTGCTGCTGGGAGTCCTTCCAGCGAGGAGAGCTTGGACAAAGGGTTTCCTGTCCGGGGCGGTGCTCGCACCATCCCAGACAGGGTTTTGTGTATCCTGGGTAGGCAGGGCTTTACAGGAAGGTGACTGCGGAGTGGCACCCCGGTGCTCACTACGCATCTGCCGGCTAGAACCAGTTCCAGGGGCACCCCAGCCCCTGACCTGGGGAAAGTCCGGCATGGGAGAGGGGTGTAACCACCCCCCTTCCTGGTCCCACCCCTAGGGCAGGACCTTGTCGCGTACCCACCGCTTTCTTTAGGATAAAGGCAGGAGCGGGGACCCTTCCAAATTAGATCATCTTTGAATCAAGAAACTACTTTCTACGAAAGGAACTCTCGACTCTTCTCAAGATTTCTCCCTTGTGACTAAGGAGTAGTCACCCTGCATCCGCAGGCACCATCTAAGAACTCTGCTGTTTGCTGCACGGCCTTCCTCAGGAATCCGACTGCCCAGCTCGACGAGACCCGGCTTCCCTGGCACCTCTGACCTCTACCCACATTGTCAGCTCAGCTGAGATCTGTGGGTGCGACAAGACCTCGAGGGACCGGCCATCATCAGAACTGCACGACTTCTTTCCAGCACGACCGCCGAGGGATCCTCTGGTGAGTGCTTTGGGGTCCGAGAAGCCCCGACCCTGAGCCGCTCCCGCATCGAAGTTCAGCCTCCCTGCATCTCCACGATCTGCGTGGGGCCCTTCTGCTCTTTGCTGCTCAGCACGTTGTCTGGCTACTAGCCCGCTGGCTTGTGGCCTTCACGACGACGCCCGACAACAACGCTGCTGGTCTGGTTGCTCCAGACTGGCCTTTGCTCTCTTCTGAAAGAGGAGCACCCCGGACCCTCCTGGTCCACTCAAGACGCCATTTTAGGTCCACCACGTGGCCCTGAATTTGCCAAGGCTTGTTGCCCCAATCCTGGGCCCAGCGACGCCGACAGCATCAACCTTCGTGGGACAGCTCGCACCTCCATCCTGGTCGCCGACAACGCCTCCTGGTCCGTGAGACTGCAGAGCCTAGCGTCGCCCACTCACCTAGTCGAGGTGACGATCATCCGGTGCCCTCCTGGTACCCTCTGACTACTGGCTAGTAGTTACGAACTTGGTCCCCTCTGCTTTCAGGTGTCATCCATCTCTGATCCAGGCTTGGATCTCTACGAATTATCTCCACTGGTCGCCGGCCAGCAACTCCTTCCTTCGGGCTCCTGGTTGGTCAGCGAGGATTCCTGACGTCTGTAAAGACTTATGCAGCCGCAGCCCCTGGGCTAGATAACTTCGGCATTTCGGTGCCCGCATAGCCTCATTATTTAAGGGTCCAGAGTCACTTTCGCTTCCGACTTACCTTATCGGGTTCGCCCGTGAACACTACACTTTCCGTGCCCTCGGGCATTTGTGTAGATTGTGCACTTGAAGTATTTTCCTAAGAGTTTTGTTGTGTGCTTAGTACCCTGTCCTCATAAAGAGTACAGGGCTGTTGTGATTCTAATAAATACACTGTTCATTTTCATAACACTTGTGTGGTGTCCTTTCACTTGGTGTTCAAGGGGTATATGTGATCAATCAATCAATCAATCAAAGACATTTATAGAGCGCACTACTTACCCGTAGGGTCTCAAGGCGCTAAGGGGGGTGTGGGGGGGCCGTTACTGCTCGAACAGCCAGGTCTTTTGCTTTCTCCTGAAGGAGAGGTGGTCTTGGGTCAGGCGCAGGTCGGTCGGGAGGGAGTTCCAGGTCTTGGCGGCCAGGTAGGGGAAGGACCTTCCTCCTGTTGTTGCTCTACGGATGCGTGGGACGGCGGCGAGGGCGTGGCTGGCTGATCGGAGGTGGCATCTGAAAGAGACACGTTAGTGATAGATTCCTTACCTTAGAATATCCCCAGGCGTCAGACTGGATCCGGAAACTTTTGCGTAGCAATACCCCTGCGCGCTGGTAGGCGTCGTCTGCGGCTCCGCGTCCGTCGTCGGCGTCGTGAGCGCCGGGATGACGTCATCGGAGTACTTAGACGGCGCCCATGCGCGCTGACGTCAGTTCTTCTTTTTTCCGCGCCAGCTAGCGCAGATCCGGAAGAAGCTCTACCCCCAGTCACTTTTTGACTGAATAGTTTTTTGATCCTTTTTGATCTTCTCTTAGTCGACTGTCTCGACTATCGGTGCCAGGGATGCCCGGGTTCAAGCCTTGTTCGAAGTGCGGCCGACTCATGTCGGTCACGGACCCCCATCGCCGGTGCCTGAAGTGCTTAGGCCTCGACCACGACTATCGAACCTGCGTCGACTGCCGGGCTCTGACGTCAAAGGCTAGGCGGGAGCGGTCCCGCAAGCGTCTCGAGCTGAGGCACTCGGCCCCGCGCCGCTCCAGGTCCCGGTCCCGGTCCCACGGGAGGTCGAGGGACAAGTCGCGAGGTCGGAGTCATCGACGTTCCGGAAGTGGACACCGATCGTCTGGTTCCAAGTCCTCAGGTAAGAGGCATGAGAGGTCGGAGCGACACCATCGGTCCTCCGACCCGCCCCGACGCTCGCTCGATGCGGCCGGGTACTCGGGCGACACCGCCCACGCGGCTCCGCGGGAGTCGCAAGCGTCGCCGCCTGCCCCACACCTTCGGGTCCCTGGGCACGGCGCGTCGCAGGAGGAGGTCGAGAGGTACCTCATGGCCATGAGGGCCCTCCCTCCTCAGTCGGTTCCCGTGGCGCCTTCGGGCCGATCGGCTCCGTCTGGAGGTCCTTCCGGGTCGGGCGCTTCGGCCCCGACGACGTCGGGTACTTCGGGCCCGGCGCCGCTGGAGACTTCGGTCCCGGCGCCGCGCGACCTCGCTGGATCCGGCTCCGGATCCGGGACCTCGCCGGTCGACCTTACGACCTCGCCGGCGCCGTCCCTTCAAGTGTTGTCTCCGGCAGCCGATGTGGTTGCCGACCCCAATGTTTCCTACGGTCCTACTCAGGAGTCGGAGGGGCGCCGCTGGGCGCCGATTCCGTCGGCCTTTGGAGACTTCTATCTCCACGAGGAGGCCCTGGCTGTTAATCCTGGTCTCCAGGAGCCAGGTGACGAGGAGCAATGGGAGGGGTCCGAGGACCCTCTTGCACGTGATTGCCAGTCGCATCAGGACTGGACATATGAGCTTGGGGAGGCCAGTGGTATTAACACCTCGCCAGACACTGGATTTACGTCGCCCCCGACTGTGGCTTCGGAGGCGGGTTCTGCTTACAGCGTAGTGTTGACGAAGGCAGCTAAGGCCTTAAACCTTCAGCTCCCCGTCGCGGCCGTGAGGACTAATCTCCTCACTGAGGTCCTCAAACAGCAGCCCGGCTCCGCGGAGCCCCTCCTGCCGTTCAATGAGGCCTTGTGTGACGTTCTGCTGGGCACTTGGTCCAAGCCCGCCACAGGCCCACCTGTGGACAGGAACGTGGCCAGATGCTACCGCCCGGCACCGGGCGACCCATGCTTTTTGTCCACCCATCCCACCCCCGAGAGCCTGGTCATCCAGGCCTCTACCTCCCAAACCGCATTCCCGTCGGCCCCGCCCGACAGGGAATCCAAGAGATATGAGCAGTTCGGGAAGAAGGTCTTCTCGTCTGTGAGCCTAGGGCTACGGTCTGTGAACACCAACTGTCTCTTGGGCCGCTACACCCACACCCTGTGGGACACGGTTGCGGAGGTGCTGCCACAATGCCCTGAGGAGGTCAGGGCTAAACTCAGCCAAACCCTTGCGGACGGCCGAGATGCGGCACGTTCTTCTATCCGGTGTGGGCTGGATACCACGGACTCACTGGGCAGGGCGATGGCAACGACGGTGGCGGTTCGACGCCACGCCTGGTTGAGGTCCGCCAACTTCTCGGCTGATGTCCAGGCCACCCTCCTGGACATGCCGTTTGATGGCCGTCGCCTCTTCGGCGACAAGGCAGACCATGCGCTGGAACGTTTCAAGGACTCCAGGGCCACGGCCAAGTCCTTGGGCCTTACGGCCCCACGCCAGCAATCGGGTGCCTTTCGCTCCTTTCGTGGCCACGGAAGGGGCGCCCCACCACGGACCGTCAGCCACGCACCGCAGAATGTTCAGCAACGCGGTGGCGGCTGTGGGAACCGCCGTGGCGGTGGTCGGGGCCAACGGCGAGGCCAGTCCACACCTCCCTCAGCAGCCCCCGCCTCAAAACCTTCCTAGTCCGAGTTTTCAGGCCCATGTGACGCCTGTGGGAGGCAGGGTTCGCCATCACCTCTCCCACTGGCATACAGTCACTTCGGACAGGTGGGTGCTGCAAATTGTCCGAAGGGGTTTCTCCCTCCCCTTCGAGTCTTCCCCTCCATCCATGCCACCTCAATACCACCGTGTGTCGGGGGATCACTTGCAACTTCTGCAAGAGGAGGTTTCGGCCCTCTTGGCCAAGAGGGCCATCGAGCGCGTTCCTGGGCCAGAAGTAGGACGTGGTTGTTACTCCCACTACTTTCTGGTACCCAAGAAGGGCAAAGGGGGCCTACGCCCTATCTTGGATCTGCGGAACGTCAACGGCTTCCTCCGGACGGAGAAGTTCAAGATGCTCACTTTGGCTCAGGTCCTGGCTGCCCTGGATCCGGGAGACTGGATGGTAGCGTTGGACTTGCAGGACGCCTATTTCCACATCCCCGTCCTGCCGGCCCACCGGCGTTACCTGCGGTTCATGGTAGGCCAAGAGCACTTTCAGTTTACCGTGCTCCCCTTCGGCCTTGCCAGCGCCCCACGGGTGTTCACGAAGGTGATGGCGGTGGTCGCAGCCCATCTGCGCAGGCAGGGGATATCAGTCTTCCCCTACCTCGACGACTGGTGGTTGAAGGCGGGCTCGCCCCAGTCAGTCGTCAGCCACCTCCAGACTACGGCCGACCTCCTGCACTTGCTGGGGTTCTCCATCAATGTACCGAAGTCGCACCTGTGTCCCTCTCAAAAGCTCCTCTTGATCGGAGCGGTTCTCGACTTGGCTTAGTTTCGGGTTTACCCACCCGAACAGCGGGTTCGGGATATTCAGGCTCTGATTCCAGTATTCAGGCCGTTATCCCGGGTCTCGGTCAGGTTGACGCTGCGGCTTCTGGGGCTGATGGCCTCCTGCATCCTTCTGGTGCGTCACGCCAGGTGGCGGATGCGGGCTCTGCAGTGGGACCTGAAGTTTCAGTGGGCCCAGCATCAGGGCAACCTGTCCCATCATGTCCTGATCTCGGAGGGCACTGCGAAGCAACTGCAGTGGTGGCTCACGGACCGCGACTGGGTCAGTGGCAGACCCCTCTTCCTACCCCAGCCGGAGCACGTAGTTGTGACGGACGCGTCCCTCCAGGGCTGGGGTGGCCACATGGGAGAGGCGGAGATCAGAGGCCTCTGGTCTCCGGCGGAGTCCCGGCTCCACATCAACCTTCTGGAGCTGCGGGCGATTCGTCTTGCACTGAAGGCATTCCTCCCGTCTGTCCGAGGGAGTGTAGTGCAGGTGTTCACCGACAACACCACCGCCATGTGGTACTGCAACAAACAGGGCGGTGTGGGGTCGTGGACCCTATGCCAGGAGGCTCTGCGCCTCTGGCAGTGGCTGGAACATCAGGGCGTGACCCTGGTGGTTCAACACCTGGCAGGCTCTCTGAATGCCAGGGCGGACGAGCTCAGCCGCCGGTGCATGATGGATCACGAATGGCGTCTGAACTCGGACGTGGCGCAAGGTCTCTTTCGACAGTGGGGAGAGCCGTGGTTAGATCTATTCGCCACAGAAGAGAACGCGCAATGTCAGCAGTTCTGCGCGTTGGAGTTTCCAAGGCGGCACTCGCTCGGAGACGCTTTTCGTCGCGAGTGGAGCTGCGGTCTGTTGTACGCCTTTCCGCCTATACCACTTCTGCCCAGAGTGCTGAAGAAGATCAGGCGCGACCGGGCCCAGGTTATCCTTGTGGCTCCGGACTGGGCACGAAGATACTGGTATCCCGAGCTACGCAGCATGTCAGTCGATCCCCCGATTCGTCTGCCTCTTCGGGAGGACCTTCTGTCGCAGCAGCAGGGGACAGTCCTGCACCCGAACCTGTCCAGTCTCCACCAACGAGCTTGGAGATTGAGCGGCGGCAGTTGAGGCCATTTGACTTGCCTCCCGAAGTCTGTGATATCATTCTGGCAGCCAGGCGTCCCTCCACAAAGTCGGTATACGCCTGCCGGTGGAACAGATTTGTGGCATGGTGCACAGCAAAGGCTGTGGATCCTCTCTCTGCACCCCTTTCGGAAGTGCTACTCTTTCTTCTTTCCCTTGCCCAGCAGGGCTCTGCTCTGGGCACTCTTAAAGGGTACCTTTCTGCTCTATCAGCCTTCTTAAGGCTACCAGATCAGCCTTCTTTATTCAAGTCCCCTATTGTAAGTAGATTTCTGAAGGGCATCACGCACATGTTCCCTCCTGTTCCCTTCGTGATGCCCCAGTGGGACTTGAATCTGGTTCTCACCTATCTGATGTTTTCTCCCTTTGAGCCACTTCATAACTGCCCCCTTCGTCTCCTTACTCTAAAGACGGCATTCCTGGTTGCCATCACCTCTGCCAGGAGGGTGAGTGAGCTCCAGGCTCTTTCTTCTTCTCCACCTTTCCTGTCTGTTCATCCTGATAAGGTGGTGTTACGTACACGGCCTTCCTTTCTGCCCAAGGTTGTCACGGCCTTCCACATCGGGCAGTCCATCACTTTGCCCACCTTCTTTCCGCCTCCGCATCCCTCGAAAGAGGAGGAGAGGCTCCACCGTCTGGATCCAAAACGTGCGCTCTCCTACTACCTAGATCTCACACGCCAATTCCGGGTGGATGACCAACTCTTCGTTGGTTACGTGGGCGCGAAGAAGGGAAAGGCTGTGCACAAGAGGACCATCTCAAGATGGATCATCTTGTGTATTCAAGCATGCTACTCCATGGCGAGGAAGGAGCCCCCGGCTGGATTGCGGGCTCACTCCACTCGGGCCACGGCAACGACAACTGCCCTGGGCCGCGGTGTCCCCCTGCAGGACATCGGTCAGGCAGCCACGTGGGCCTCGCTGCACACGTTCGCAAGACACTACTGCCTGGACAGTCAAGTCCGGAGGGATGGCTTCTTTGGCCGTTCCGTCCTCCAGGACTTTCTGGTGTGATATTGGTTCGCAGACCCACCACCGGGGTTGGTATTGCTGGGGTATCTATTCTAAGGTAAGGAATCTATCACTAACGTGTCTCTTTCAGATGCACAAGTTACTACTTGTGTAACGATATATCTGTAAGAGACATTAGTTAGTGATAGATTCCTTACCGACCCACCCATCCTCCCCGTTCTGCGAACCGATATCTAGGGTTAAGGTCATCCCCTTTCAGGGCCCTAGTTTCATGGCACCAGTGTTAGTTCTATCATGGCTCTGCGTATCTGGCGCGGAAAAGCTGTGTTATCAGAACTGACGTCAGCGCGCATGGGCGCCGTCTAAGTACTCCGATGACGTCATCCCGGCGCTCACGACGCCGACGACGGACGCGGAGCCGCGGACGACGCCTACCAGCGCACAGGGGTATTGCTACGCAAAAGTTTCCGGATCCAGTCTGACGCCTGGGGATATTCTAAGGTAAGGAATCTATCACTAACTAATGTCTCTTACAGATATATCGTTACACAAGTAGTAACTTGTGCGTTTGGGAGCGTAGAAGTTGATTCGGTTGTTGAGGTAGCTCGGGCCTTGATCGTGAAGGGCTTTGTGTGCGTGGGTGAGGAGGCGGAAGGTGATTCTTTTGTTGACGGGGAGCCAATGCAGGTCTCTCAGGTGTCCGGAGATGTGGCTGTTACGTGGGATGTCGAGGATGAGTCTGGCTGAGGCGTTCTGGATCCGCTGAAGTCTCTTCTGGAGCTTGGCGGTGGTTCCGGCGTAGAGGGCGTTGCCGTAGTCCAGTCGGCTGGTGACGAGGGCCTGGGTGACGGTCTTCCTGGTCTCCGTGGGGATCCACCAGAAGATCTTCCGTAGCATGCGCAGGATGTTGAAGCACGCCGAGGAGACGGCGTTGACTTGCTTGGTCATGGAGAGGGAGGAGTCCAGGATGAAGCCCAGGTTGCGTGCGTGGTTAGTCGGTTTGGGTGCGGTGCCCAGGGCGGGGGGCCACCAGGAGTCGTCCCAGGCTGTGGGCGTGGAGCCCAGGATGAGGACCTCCGTCTTGTCTGAGTTCAGTTTCAGGCGGCTGGTCATCATCCACTCGGCTACCTCCTTCATCCCTTCGTGCAGGTTGGCTCTGGCGCCGGCTGGGTCGTTGGTCAGGGAGAGGATCAGCTGGGTGTCGTCGGCGTAGGAGATTATGTTGAGGTTGTGTTGGCGTGCGATGGCCGCGAGGGGGCTCATGTAGACGTTGAAGAGGGTGGGGCTCAACGAGGATCCTTGAGGGACGCCGCAGATGACTTTGGTGGCTTCTGACTTGTACGGTGGTAGGCGGACTCTCTGTGTTCTTCCGTCGAGGAAAGAGACGATCCATTCCAGCGCCTTCTCCTGGATTCCGACGTTGCTGAGGCGTTGCACTAGGGTGCGGTGGCAGACAGTGTCGAAGGCCGCGGAGAGGTCTAGGAGGATGAGGGCCGCTGTTTCTCCGTTGTCCATCAGGGCTCGAATGTCGTCGGTGGCGGCGATGAGGGCGGTCTCGGTGCTGTGGTTGGCTCGGAAGCCGGACTGCGAGGGGTCGAGGGATCCGTTCGTCTCGAGGAAGGCGGCCAGCTGTTTGACTATCTTCTCGATGACTTTGGCTGAAAACGGGAGGAGCGAGATTGGGCGGTAATTCTTGAGTTCGGTGGGGTCTGCTGTGGGTTTCTTGAGAAGAGCGCTGAGTTCGCCGTGCTTCCAGCTCTCGGGGAAGGTGGCGGTGTCGAAGGAGGTGTTGATGATGTCCTGCAGGTGGGGTGCGATGACAGCGTCGGCCTTGTTGAAGACGTGGTGAGGGCAGGGGTCGGTCGGAGATCCGGAGTGGACGGAGTTCATCATGCGGACGGTGTCTTCGGTGCTGATCGGAGTCCAGGCTCGGAGGGCGGCGGTGGGCGGCGTAGCTGTGGTCATGGCGTGCATCGGTTGGGTGCTGAAGCTGTTGTGTATGTTCGCGATCTTGTTGTGGAAGTAGGAGGCGAGGGAGTTGCAGAGTTCTTGCGATGGGGTGATGTCGTTGTTTCCGGCGTTGGGGTTGGAGAGCTCTTTGACGATGTTGAAGAGTTCCTTGCAGTTGTGTGCGTTGTTGTCCAGCCGGTCCTTGAATGCAGTTTTCTTGGCGGCTCGGATCAGTTGGTGGTGCTTCCGGGTGGCGAGTTTGAGGGTGGTCTTGTTGTCCGGTGTGGGTTCCTTTCTGCAGACTTTCTCGAGGGCTCGGCAGTTCTTCTTGGAGCTCTTGAGTTCGTCGGTGAACCATGGGGCTTTCTTGCTGCCGGGTCTGCTGGGCGGGGTCCTCAGAGGGGCGAGTTTGTCCGCGCAGTTGCTGATCCACTTCGTGAGGTTGTCGGCGGCCTGGCTGGGGTTCGCTGAGCTGGCAGGAGGGTGCTGGCTCAGGGAAGCGGCGAGCTGGTCGGCTGTGATCTTGTTCCAGCTTCTTCGGGCAACCTGTTGCTGGTGGTGATGGATCGTCGTTCTTTTGAAGGTGAAGTGGACGCAGCTGTGGTCCGTCCAGTGGAGTTCTGTGGCGTGGCTGAAGGCGATGTCTTTGCTGGATGAGAAGACGGCGTTGAGTGTGTGTCCGGCGAGGTGGGTGGGGGTGCTCACCAGTTGCTTCAGTCCAAGGTTGGCGAGGTTGTCGAGCAGGGTGCTGGTATTGCGGTCGTTGTTGTTCTCCAGGTGGAAGTTGAGGTCCCCCAGGAGGATGTAGTCAGCGGAGGGGAGGGCATGCGGGCTGACTAAGTCGGCGATGTCCTCGCTGAATTGAGTACGTGGTCCCGGGGGTCGGTAGATCAGGGTGCCTCTGAAGGTGGTCTTCGGGTCGGTGTGGATCTGGAAATGCAGGTGTTCGGTGGTGGTTAGGGTGTTGTCGGTGCTAGTCGTGATTCGGATGGTGTTCCTGTGGATGATGGCGATGCCTCCTCCCATCTGGTTGGCGGTGCGGTCCTTCCGGGTGATCTTGTAGCCCTCTGGGATGGCGATGTCGGGCGCTGAAGAGGCGTTCATCCAGGTCTCCGTGATGAAGGCAACGTCCGGGGCTGTGGCGTCTAGGAGGTTCCAGAGTTCGATGGCGTGTCTGTGGACGGAGCGGGTGTTGAGCAGGATGCACTTGAGGTGTTTGCTGCTGGTGTTCGGCTTGGCAGGTGCTGGTGCCGGGCAGGTCCGGATGCAGGTGAACTTGCAGGCGTGGCAGCTGAAGGGTCCGTGGGAGCGTCGTGGGGTGGCTCGGTAGCATCCTGGGGATCGGCCGGAGTTGAGTGCGATGGCGGCGGCGGTGTATGTCAGGCGGGTTGGCCGGGGTCCTCGTGGGCCAGGGGTCCTGGCACTGGGCGCGGTCCAGGCGTGGACGGGCGTAGACGGGCTTACCTTTGGCGCGCCTTCGGCGCACAATCGGCGCGCCCGCTGCGCGTGACCGCTGCGCGTTCGCACGGTCGCCATATATGGCGAAGTGCGCGGGGGCGGAGCAGCTGGGAGGCGGGAGCGGGGAGGGTACAGAAGGCAAAAGGGGCGGGGTTAGCGGCGGTGGCGGGAAGCGGGGAGGGAGGACGAACGGCGGCAAAGAACAGGAAGGAAAAAACAATTACGATAAAACAGGCAATACAGAACGACAAAACAAACTAAGTACAGCAAAACAGCAGGGGCAGGGAAATACAGCTACAATAAAACAGGCAATACTAAACGACAAAACAGTCTAAATACGGCAAAAAACAGCAGGGGCAGGTCAGCCGAGCACGGACCACGCCGCTCGGGGGCAGGGGGCGTGGTCCCGCGGCGGCAGGCAGCAACAAGGCAGTCAGGCAGGGGAGGCACACGCAGCAGCTGGTGGCCGTGCGGCGCGGGGGTGTCCTAGGCTTAACACGCCCTCTAGAGTTTAGCCCGAAGACTGCTCGTATCCACGCTACTAGGATAGCTGGTTCAAGGTTGACTTGCAACCAATCACCACAAGGGTCGTTTGGACTGATGCATAGTGATCACTAGAATAGTGAGCACTGCATATCAGGCCAACTTCTCACAGCTGCAGGCTAGGTCCAGGAAGACTTTTTTAGGAGGAACCAACAACTGGGCAGGGAAGTTGGAGGGCTCTGGAACGTAGGTTCCAGGGCGGCTGGATGCAGGGGTGTCTTTGAGTTCGGAATTTTCTCGGTTGATTTGGGGGTGGGGGGAGGGGTTTTGTCGGGGTCTCCGTGCACAGGCTGCTGGTGACTGGGATTCCTGGAAGGATCAACCCACAGTGGACTAGACTCTATACCTCGCTGGAACCGGTGGGCCCCTCTAACTCGGGCCGTAGCCAACCGGTGCAGTTGTGGATCCAGGCTTCTGGTTTCATTTATCTCAGCAGGCTTAGTTTTTCTTTGGTGTTTCTTCTGAACAGAGCTGCTGTTCACAGGAGATCCGGTCTTTGTTGAAGGCAGGCTGTCTTCCCAGGGGTTATGGAGGTCACTGGCTGCAGGACAAGACTATTTTTGACGCAGGATCTCTGGAAACTGCAGATGGGCAAGTAGGGCTGGGGCCAAGGCAGTTGTTCACTGCAGTCTCCTCTGCTGGGCATCTTATTTTGTCCTTTTTCTTAGGTTAGTGAAATCTTATTTCTTGGTTCAGGGCTGCCCCCCAAAATACTTATTTATGGGGCATTTTAGGGGTCTCGAGGTCAGTAGCCAATGGGCTGCAGACCTTAGGGTAACTACACCCTTGGTGTTTTCACCCCAACAATCCCGATTTCCTGATTGGGGAGTGCCTGCCCTCTGCAAGATGGCTAGCACTGAAGAGTGGGCTTCTCCTCACCTCCACCACCTGAGGTGTGCAGTTGGCAGAGGTGGGCACACCTTCTGGGCTGGCTTGTTTTTCCTGCCGGTCTTCCTGCCGAAAAGGAGGCGAGACAGGAAGGGGTTCTGCTCCTGATAGCAGGGGAGGCTGGGGGTCGCATTACAAAGACTGCCAGGCCTTTGAAGCTCCCCTGCCACAGATGGCTCTTCCTGGACTGGGGGAGGTGTGAACACCGCCGCCCAAGAAAGGCTTTGTTTCTGGGCTCAGGGAGTGAAGGCTTCCACCCCAGGGGTCCAGAAACCTGTCTCATGGTGGCAGGCTGGGAACCAGTCGGGGAACCCACAAGAGGCTGGTCGTTTTTCAGGGGACATCTCTAAGATGCCCGCGGAATGCATTTCCAGTTTTCAGTAAAGCAATTGTGGTACTGTGGAGTTTGTAATGACAAGCTTCCAGCACCATATACTCATAATGGCAGTACTGCACTTACAATGTCTAAGAGTTGGCCTAGACACTATATGGGTACAGGGCTCATGCATCTGTACCCTCACCACTGGTATGATGCGGTCAGCTAGAGGGATAGCTGATCTATGCCAGGGTAGTGGGTTGTAAGCATGGCACACAGGGATGTGTGCTATGTCGACTTTTAACTTTGTTCTGCACCAAAACGCGCAGCTTGCAAAGGCAGTGTGTGAGTGTAAAGGTACATGACCTGTAAGGGTAGCACAATAAGTGCTGCTGCCCTTAGTGGCCTACCCTGGCCACAGTGCCCTTGGTACCTGTGATACCATTTACAAGGGACTGATCTGTGGCCAGAAATGCCAATTGTGTTTTGTTTTCAATGCAGTTTTATGGAAAGCACATAGGCCCTGGGTACCTGATTGGCAGGAGCCCAGGGCATAGTCAGTCAAAGCACATCAGCAGTTAAGCAAAAAGTGGGGGCTATCATGCAGGAAGAAGGTACTTTGTCACACAGGGGACCCAAAGAACCACCTGAGGTAAGTAACTAGGAACCCCATGGAAGCAGTTTGCCGAGTGGGAACCCTACCATGGCTGGATACAAGTCAATGGGTGAGTCTCGCTTGCAATTTTAAAGAAGGACCTTTCCCAGTGGACCATGAAGAAACTCTCTGGAAGACAGAATGTTGTAGAGCCACCCTACCTGTGGATACCGTACGAACCAGGATACCTACACTTGGGAAGCTGGTGCAAAGGTGTGAAGTGGCATCTGAAACTGCCTTCTAACTCAATTGAGGAAGTCAGGAAGATGATGCTGCTGGAAAAGGGGAAATTATGCGGTGGAACTTAAAGGTGGATTCAAGTCAAGAAGTACCTGCAGGCAGAGGGTATCGAGTCTGCCACTCAGGAGTGACCATGAGGCATGGAAGACGAATGTCCACCAATATCTAATGCTGCAGGAGAAATGACGGTGACCTTGGAGCTGCAGCTGTGAATACCAGGTGATGCTGTGGAAGTCCATGAGCCATTCACAAGCTGTCCCACGTCTAATGTTGAGAGTTGGTGTTGTGTCCGTCGAACACCAACAAGCCGTGGCAACTGTAAAAAAAAAAAACGTGGAAAGCGAAGAAGGTGCAATGTCGGGACCAGCAAGGTCAGGGTAACAACACAAGCGGAGAAGTCAGGGCAGGCCCTAGATCAATCAGGGGAGCCTGCAGAATTCAAAGAAGACCTTCAAGAGGACCTATAGGCTGGAGTCGCATGAGGACATCGAGCAGCTCACAAAAGATGCAGGCCCACGATGCAAGTGTTGCAGTGAGGACGAATATCTTGGTCATTGAAGCTGCTTAAGGTTGGGGCTTCTTGGAACCTGATGCTTTTGGAGGAAGTAAGCCAACAAGCCTTTGCAACAGCAAGTCGATGCAGTGCACAGGGGTTCAGGTTCTGCAGCTCTGAAGGATACTGGCCTCAAACTTGATGAGGACAGGGCAGGCCACGAGGGATTTGAAGAAGGACCACTTGTGTTGCTGCACCTTTCAGAGTACGTGGGACCCCAGGATCAGCAGACCTGTCAGCTTAGTTGCAATGCCTGCAGATGCAGGGAAGTGACTCCTTCACTTCAGGGGAGATTCCTTCAGGTGTCTTGGATGACAACATTCCTTGGAAGGTTCCTGTATGGAGCAGAGGCACAGATGTTGCAGTAGACAAACAGGGTATCGAGATCCAGAGCAGCACAAGTCTTAGTTGCAGCCTTGATGCCAAGAGCGAAGTCCAGTGAATTCAAGAGTGCCCAGATGGTCGAAGAAGTGGTGTCTTGATATGAATCTTGTCCCACTGCGAATCTAGGGACACACCTACATATAAGCCGTTAAGTACCCAAAGGAAAGGGTTGGGACTATTCAGGGTTCCCGCTCAGGGAAGGGGTTGGCCAGTGAGGAGGATTCTCCCATGTCCATTGTCTAGTTTCACACCAGAGCTGGTTTGTATTGGACTATGCAAGGAGGGTACCAAATGTGCCCTTCAAGGAGACTGAGCGCTCCTACCGGCCCAATACACTAAACCCTGTCTGGGAGGTGGTCACATGATACCTATTCTGCCATCCCCTGCACAAGCTAGGCTCAGCAGCTGGAGGGCAGAATCAGTGTCTCTAGTCGGTAGCATCCATGTTGTGCTGGCTGGGTATAAAAGACCGGTACCAGGATCACTGAGGGCCTCCAAAAGGAGCTTTACAGTGCATGGAATCATACCTCTCACACCGTTTTCAGTGTGGGGGTATGATTTCAACATGCTTGATACCAAACATGATAGGGTTAGTTACAGCCAGTTTAGAGATGGTCATCGCATAATGATGCATGGCCACTATGTATCGTAATGGCTGTTGCACTTGCAACCCGGGAGAATGGACTCCGAAGGTTGCAGGCAGGAGCACCCTCGCACCTAGAACCAAGCACCCTGCCTTTAGGATTGAATTGCCTGCTTTAGGGGTGATGAAAGTTTTAGTGCAATGACCTCAAATATTGGGAAACCTATATATGTCAAAAGTGGTGCCTGCACCATCTTAAACAGGCTGTAATGGCAGGCCTGTTAGAATGATCCCCATGGGTGGCATAATTCATGCTTCAGCCCATGGGGGATCCTTTGTGTACCTATGCCCTGGGTACCTTAGTACCATATACTAGGGACCGATAAGGGTACACCAGCGTGCAATCTGGGATGTACCCAAGTACTTCCCATACCAGTTTAGGGGAGAAAGCACAGAGACTGGGGTCCTGATTAGCAGGATCCCAGTCCGACTAGTCAGAAACAGCACAGCACCAGGCAAAAAAGTGGGGGTAACCATAAAAGCTGATCTACAACCAGCAACTCTTTATTCGGCACTCAAGCAGATGATGAGATGGCGAAAATGAAGATGGGACTGGATATCCTAAAAGCTTTGACACTTGAAAATCTCAAAATTCCACCACAGGTTCCGCCCCTTTGACCGTCACTCCGATTAGCAGAGGATCAACCCCCCTCAATGGTCAAATCAGCAACAATACCAAGCAAGGTTGCATTACACATCCAGGAGAGCTGCTCCTGGAAGAGGGCCCCCTAGTCCATCGGCCTCAACATCAACAAGCATTTGCAATGCAATAGGTCTCGTATTAGGAAAGTTTGAGCTATTGGTATTGTAAATGACACATTTTTTGTTTAGGTTTTGCTTTTGAAAATAGCGAAATTAATAGCTTTGTCATTTACCATGCCAATAGTTATAACTTTCGCAAATGTGAAACCTATAGCGTTTGTAATGCAATGTGTTGTATTTACGTGACTTACATGTATTGATATTACAAATAACAATGGATTTAAATTTTTTTAAAATATTTAATACTTAGTTATTGTAATTTATGATGGCAATAGCTTAAACTTTTGTAAATAACATTTGTGAAGATTATGTTCAGTGTATTTTATTGTGACGAAAATCCAAGAACCTATGTCAAATATTAACATCTTTTTGTTACATTTGTAATTAAGCTTGAAACATTGATTTAACATATTTGAACCAGTTGTTGTTGAATGGTTGCACAGATTGATGCAGTGGTGGAGCTCAGTGATGTTGTGGTGCCACAGAGTGATACTGTGGTGGTGCTGAGTGATGCTGTGGTGGTGCTGAGTGATGCTGTATGCTATGCTATGTTTTGTTTTGCTATCCTATGTTTTGTTTTGTTATGCTATGCTGTTTTGTTATGCTATGCTATGTTTTGTTATGCTGTGCTCTGCTATGTTTTGTTATGCTGTGCTCTGCTATGTTTTGTTATGCTCTGCTATGTTTTGTTATGCTCTGCTATGTTTTGTTAAGGTCTGCTATGCTTTGTTATGCTCTGCTATGCTTTGTTATGCTCTGCTATGCTTTGTTATGCTCTGCTATGCTTTGTTATGCTCTGCTATGCTTTGTTATGCTCTGCTATGCTTTGTTATGCTCTGCTATGCTTTGTTATGCTATGTTTTGTTGTGTTTTATTATGCTATGCTTTGTTTTGCCATGATATGCTTTGTTTTGCTATGCTATGTTTTGTTTTGCTATGCTATGTTTTGTTTTGCTCTGCTATGTTTTGTTATGCTCTGCTATGTTTTGTTATGCTCTGCTATGTTTTGTTATGCTCTGCTATGTTTTGTTATGCTCTGCTATGTTTTGTTATGCTCTGCTATGTTTTGTTATGCTCTGCTATGTTTTGTTATGCTCTGCTATGTTTTGTTATGCTCTGCTATGTTTTGTTATGCTCTGCTATGTTTTGTTATGCTCTGCTATGTTTTGTTATGCTCTGCTATGTTTTGTTATGCTCCGCTATGCTCTGCTATGCTTTGTTATGCTCTGCTATGCTTTGTTATGCTCTGCTATGCTTTGTTATGCTCTGCTATGCTTTATGCTCTGCTATGCTTTGTTATG
Source organism: Lissotriton vulgaris (assembly GCF_964263255.1). NCBI lineage: Eukaryota > Metazoa > Chordata > Amphibia > Caudata > Salamandridae > Lissotriton > Lissotriton vulgaris. The sequence goes on along the minus strand of NC_141685.1, from coordinate 2,119,356,698 downwards.
CTCTGCTATGCTTTGTTATGCTCTGCTATGCTTTGTTATGCTCTGCTATGCTTTGTTATGCTATGCTATGTTTTGTTGTGTTTTATTATGCTATGCTTTGTTATGCTATGATATGCTTTGTTTTGCTATGATATGTTTTGTTATGCTATGTTTTGTTGTGTTGGTATGCTATCCTGTGTTTTGCCATGCTATTATGTTTTGTTCAGCCATGCTATGTTTTAAGCTATGCTGTTTTGTTGTGTTTTGTTATGTTTTGTTATGCTATGCTATGTTTTGCTATCCGAAGCTTTGTTTTGTTATGCTATGTTTAGTTTTGCTATCCTATGCTCTGTTTGTTACGCTATGCTATGTTTTATTGTGTTATGCTGTGTTTTGTTGTGTTTTGCTAGCCTAACCCACAGGCTGCGGGTGCATAGGGCTGAAGTTGCGTCGGGTTTGCTGCGTTGATCCCGGTGATGCCTGAAACAAGGAGTTGCTGGCAGGCAGCCAGATGGAGGAGTCCGGTGGTTCCAAGGATGGAACTTAGAAGACGGAGTCCTGAAAGAGAAGGGGACAGAGTCTCGGTCACTAGCCAGTGACGGTGCTGGCACCAGGAGGGAACCAGATGCTGTCGCCTCAGTCAGGTGAAGGAAGGGTCGCTTCTCTCTGTAGCTGCGCGGACCAGGAGCTGCTCTTCACGACCAGGCTGGAGGCACGAGCTGTCCCACGTAGTCTGCTGCTGTTGGCGGTGTCGGATCGTCGATCTGGACAACAGGCCTTGGCTAATGCAAGCCACGCGGTGGAACAAAGATGGCGTCTGGTGCGGACCAGTAGCGTCCGGGGTGCTTCTTCTTTACAAGGAAGCAAGGGCCAGTCTGGGGGACCAGACCAGCAGTGATGGATTCTTCGGGTCGTCGTCTCAGAGGTCACGAGCCAGCCGGCAAGTGACCAGACAACAGGATAAGCAGCAACCAGCCAAAAGGGCCCCACGCAGATCTCCTGGATGCTGGGGGGCTGATCTTTGGTGCAGGAGCTGCGTCGGTGTGGGGCTTCTCAGTCCCCAATGCACTCACTCGAGGATCCCTCGGCGGTCGTGCTGGAAGCGCTGTGCAGGTTTCGCAAGATGGCCGTCTCCACGTTGCTCGTCGCACCCACGGGTCCCAGCTGTGCTGTGGATGTGAGTAGAGGTCAGAGGGGTCTGGAGGTCCGGGTCTTGTCGAGCTGGGTCGTCGGATTCCGGGATGGAAGGACTCTGCAGCAAACCGCACAGGAGCTTGATGGTGCCTGCGAAGCGGGATGGTCACTCCCTGACCATAGGGGAGATTCTTCAGTCTTCTGGATTCAGGAGGTCGAAGGTCAAGAGTTCTTCGTGGAAGTTGTCAAGATTAATCTGATTTGGAATCGGTTCAGCTCCTACCTTTATTCAGCTAAAGGGGGCTGCACTACGACTAGGTCCCTCCTCTGGGTGGGACCAGGAAGGGGGGTGGTTACACCCCCTTTCCTTTGTCCGGTCCTGCGCCAACTCTGGGGCTGGGGTGCCCCAGGAACTGGTTTGGACCGGCATATGCACAGGGACACCTTGTGTGCACCAGGCATGTCTCATTCCTTTCATCCCTGTCCTACCTAATACACAAACTCCTGTATGCGGTGGTGCTAGCACCTCCCAAGGCAGGAAACCCTTTGTCCAAGCCTCCCTCGCTGGAAGGACTCCCAGCAGCAGGAGGTCAGACTTGTGTCTGTGGTGGCAGCATCCATTTTGTGATGCTGAGGCTCGAGTTAACTTTAACCGGGGTTCACAGTTACATACATGTTGTGTCCCTCTAGAAGGGTGGAATGCTAACCCCGTCACCAGAATTGGCGAGGGGTTAGTATTCCAATTCGTATGACACCTTACTCGACATGTTTTGATAATGCAATACCAAAGTTAGCAAATAACCGCGAGGATTATAATGCACTTAAGAGTATATGGTATGCGTTATCATGGAACAGCTATTAGGACTTGGTTCCGCAAGCTGCAAACGGGCTCAGCTCATGCCAGAGCACCATCTCACATAATTCCAAGCACTCTGCCTTCAGGATTGTTAAGGCCTGCCATAGGAGTGACTGATAGGAATATATGTGTCCATTTTAGAGTTAGATATAGAGATACTAGATCTAAAGCAAAGGGTGATTACACCACCTTGCCCCAGCTGTCGTGCAGCCATTTGTCAGATTTGGATGGCCAGCCAGGGGTGGCATAATACATGCTTCAGCCCCTGGTAGGCCCTGGGTACACCTATATCCTGGATACCTAAGGTATGCTGTACAGGGACTGATAAGGTGGCCCAGTACCAATTGGTAAATGCACCTAAGGTACCTGCTTGTCAATTTAGAGAGAGAACAGCTAGGCTGTGGGTCGGATTAGCAGGCCCACAGCCAGGGAAAGTCGTAAACCAGTGAAGCAAAAAGCAAAAATCAGGGGTGACCATAGGATTGCAGACCCTACTCTCCTACAACCAAAAGAACACGTCTTACCGGTCTTCGAAGCTTGAAGACCCAGAAGAAGTACGAGTCAAAAACGGTCCGCCGGATGGGGGAAGAATCGGTGCTGTAATGGTCAAGTTGAAAAATGATCGTTACCTATTTTTATCAAGGATAATTACAGCCGGTGATTACACGATGGAGTTAGTTTAGAAAAAAACATCAGGCGTATTACCTGGATCAACCAATCCTGGAGTACGCAAGTGCGAAGGACCAACTATTAACAATGCTTGGAGGGCATTCTGGCGGAATCACTAGAAAGACAAAAAGAGGGGGGGAGCTGTCAGGTATAGAGTCCTTATGGCATTTAGTTAAACGGTGACCTCAGTGTAGCCAGTTCTTACCTAGAGCAATTCAGAGTTTAGTTAGGGCTCGTATTAATCTAGGACGGGAAAACAATCCACAGCGGCAGCCTTGGAGTAATCTACAAAAGGACAGGGCAAATGTCAATAACGGGTCGGACGAAGGCGTAAGCTAACGCCGGGAAAAGATGAGAACACTTACTTATAGTTGAAGTCTCCGCGCGGACCGGTGGCGTTCTGGTCGGCGCTACACACTCGCACATGTGTCGAAGAAGCAGGCGAGGCAGTGTTCCTATTTAAAGGAAAAGGTTCTCGGTGCCGCCCCCAAGTGGGGGTGGCAGAAAATTTATCGGCCCGGTAAACATAAGTGCAGACTGTAGCAAGGCTACACTTACTACAGTCTTGGAGCTGGTGGCCTGAAAAAGAGACCCAACATGTAGGGGTCCACAACACCAGAAATCCGTCCGTCAGAATGCTTCAGGATGGTGTCCCTATCAGAATAATTGAAGAATTTGGCTATAATCGGCCTCAGGCGCGCTCCCACCGGAGGTTTCTGCATCAGCGCCCGGTGTGCTCTTTCCACCACAAAGCAGCGAGACAGTGTGTCTGTCGGTATCCATTCTTCCAGGGACCAAGTTAGGAAGGTTTCCACCCCGACCCCCTCGCACCCCTCTGGAAATCCAACAAAGCAAAGGTTATTCCTTCGAGCGCGTCCTTCTGCGTCTTCCACCTTCAGGGCCAGACCCTTCTGGACGTTTTCCATGACCGCGACTTTCTTTTTCAAGACCGCAAGATCCTCCTCTACTTCAGAAGTGCGGGCCTCCACTTCCGTGATACGTTCAACGGCGTTCCGCATGTCTTGTCTGAGAAGGGTGACATCCGCCCCAACAGCGCCTATCTTGGCGTCCAACATGTCCCTCGACTGCGTGATTGCAGCCAGCAGCGTAGCATTGTCGGGCGCCGACGATTGGGAGCCGCCAGTGTCCGCCGAGCCCGTATATTTGTCCATGGGCCCCTGTTTGCCCTGGCTCCCCCTCTCGTCATGGCCCACTGGGGTTCTTCAAGACTCAAGGTCCCCATGTGCTGATATGCGGCCCACCTCTTATCAAGACTAAATATGGAGGGTCAGGATAAATTAGTCCAGAAGGCACGGCGGCCCACCAGCCGCAGGGACCACACACCAAGTCGCCGGCACCCCCTCTCCCTACTGCACCAGGCGGTGAAATGTCGGGCAATACCACACTCTCCCGGGCACAGCAGCTGATGTCCCCTCAAAGGCCCCCTCCGCTTGTATTGCGAACTGTTGTGGGCACCACCTGCCCTCCCCACCAGGGCCCGATCTAGCCCCCGAGCACACCAGATTGCCACCACGTTCTGTGGAGCTCACCTCACGCTTCGCCTGGGCCCGGTCCCACCAGCTGGCACCCCCTCGGAGGCCCCCTGGTCTTCCGGCCGGGAACCAATTCGGGCACCACCAGACCTCAGCCCCCGAGTACTCACCACCACCACCACCACTCGGATCAGCACCGCTCACGTCGTGCACCACGGGGGACCCTGTAGCTCCTCAGTAGGTATCGCCTCCACACGACACCGGTCGGGGCCACCAACCCCCGGCAACCAGGATGGACCTGCCGCTCTCTCCGCCTTGGTCAATGCCTCCTGCAGTCCGCAGCCGTCGTCTGGCCAAGCGCCGCTCCCGCAAGTTCAGGGGGACTCAAGATGTCTGCCCTCCTTCACAGCGGCCGACTCCGGTAGAAGCCAAGGAACTCTCAGCTGGGAGCCAAGGGCAGGGGTGCAGTGAAGTGTGGGGGGCAACCAACCACTCAGACCCCCCCCCCCCCCCACCCCTGAGATGTATGGGTTCCGAGTGTTTGTCTCCGCCGACCCTTGCAGGCTTATCCGGTCCGGGCTGCACCGAAATTGAGGCCCCGGCCTCACATGCCCCGCCGGTCCCAGCAGGATCGATTGCGCTGCCCAGCCGGGTCACCACCACCGGAGCCGCCACCCGGCCTGCACTGCCGTATTATCACAGCCCAACCAGGAATCTGGGCGTCACATTCTGCTCCTCAATGACCCTGACGGCCCTGGCCGCCTCAGAACTCGAGGCCCCGGTTTGACTAGGCCCCGCCGGACCCTCTCGGCCGTGTATCGACTTCGGGACACAGCACCGTCCCCGGAGCTGCCATCGGGCTGTAACTTGCACCGATTATTGCCCAATGTTTCGGCTGCCAAATCCACCAGCAGGGAGACCCCTCGGATGCCCAGGGCCAGGATAATCTAACAGGATGGTGTCGGGCTGGCCGGAGCTCACGCTCTAAACGACTGCCATGATTGCCGGCTAAGCCACGCCCCCGACTGTAGGCTTTTTAACAAGTTTAGCCGCAAGGAGAAGTTCAGAATGTTTCTCCATCAGATCTACACCCAGCTTCATCAAGAGCACTGGATGTGTGCAATTGATCTTTAAGATGCCTACTTACTCAAGTATTGGAACTTCCTGATTAGCAGGATCCCAGTCAGACTAGTCAGCAAAAAGTGGGGGTGACCATGAAAGCAGATCCTCATTTTCTACAAGCAAGTATGCAGCTACCACCGCCATTCACTTGGAGAATGTAAAAAGTGCTGACTTGAGCGCACAGGGCAGGACCTTTTATTAGCAGTGCGTGGATGCTACTATAAAGCGCAGGAACTTCTGGTTATTGTTCCTTGATTGGAATGTGGAGGAAAGAAGTTACTTACCTGTAACTTTAGTTCTCCAGTATTGGTAACTTTCATAGATTCCCATAGCTTGCGTCATTCCCCGTCGTCTGAATGGGAGCCTCGGTGTTATATATATATATGTATATGTATATATGTGTATATATGTGTAATTATATGTGTGTATATATGTGTGTATATATGTATATATATGTGTGTATATATGTATATATGTATATATGTGTGTATATATGTGTATATATATGTATATATATATATATATATATTGCAGCTCTAGAAACACCAAAGCGCCGCACTCCCAGGTGGGTGTTACCGTTGCGAGGGTGCACTCGCAAGTCCAGTACCGCTCCACCTCCCAAAGCGAAATTCTCCCGCAGGAAGAAGGAAGCACTTGCGTTGGTATGTTCTCACAGTTTATTAGGTTACCACAGCAAACTGACGCGTTTCGGTCGGAACCTTTCTCGAAGTTTACAGAACCGGCAGAGGCGTCTTCATTTTAAACATCAGGGTCATGAAAGAAAAGGGGTCATGAAAATAAACATAGGACATACCTATGGACAGGGGAGAAAAGCGTGAGCGCCATCTTTGAGAGTCTAAGTGTAACAGAAAATTACGACACCTCGACGTTCTGATTGAGCCCAGGATGGGCAATGCTGTCTATCACATCAGTGTAAATAAAATGAGACATAGTTACTGCATGATAATACAGAAATAATTCAAGTCAAAGTACAATTGTACAAACGGCTAAATTACATCCGCTTTCCATAAACGCTCCCCCAACAAAATCTAAATATAGATGGACTTTATCAATAAGGCCCTGAATGGGCCAGTACATAAATGATTCATCCTAGAATCAAGTAGGACCCTAACTCCTGTAAATTCATAAATGGACAAAGACAATTACTAAGGTTTCTATCACGAAACATAATATCAATAACTGACATATGAGGCACGAGGAATGTCTGTCCAAGTGAAGCTCCTATATAGGCGGTAGAACGGCATAAACTAAGTTCATATGCTGCAAATCATACCTAAATTCTAAAGGACCAAGTAAAAATGTTAAAATATATATATATATATATATATATATATATATATATATATATATATATATAACCAAAAGAGGAAAAACTAGGCCTTATACTATTTTGTAGCCTATAGGTGTCCTTTTGTAAAAAAAAAGACCCAAATGTATAGCACCAACCAGATCAGCCTCACCCTGTGGAACCTTCCTGAGAAAGCTCAGAGCCTCAGATTTTCTACTGCACGTTGGTGATATGGAGTCTCCCTAGAGCTCTGCTCTAGTTTTCTTTTGAGGTACTGTTTCTTCATAGTGACCCGGCTTACCCTGTAGCTCGTCACTTTAAAAGAATCCACAATAATGATCTTTCCTGTTTAAAATATTTTGTGATTGGAGCCATACCCCCCTCAAGAGGTGGGGACAGGGAGTCACTGTTAAGGCAGTTGGAAACCAAGATGATTTTAGAATTAGATACTCGTTGGCCGAATGGATTGAATAATATTGACGAAATGCATCATTTTTTGTGATGCCTCTTTCTGATTCTGCAATCCTGTCTTTAACATTATTCTATTGCCCGGCAAACTACATTTACTCCCTCTTAGTTAGGTTCCCTATTTCGAGGTTGAGGCCGGGCCTATTTTCTGCCCCACACTTATTTGTCTTACACAATATGTCTGAGATGAGCAATATTTGTTGTTTGACTTCTGGACTTTTTGACTTGTGTATGTATAATATATTTATTCTAGTTTGTATGATATATGTTCTGTTTGTAAATTAGTCCTTGATGTATATGTATTTGTATATAGATATTTATATTTATTATATATTTATCTATATATACCTCTATTTTTCTAATTTTCTATTTTTCTACTTTGACTGAGTCTGAATTGAAAACATGAAATATATTGGTCATAAATGTTATTCTTTGTGTATATATTATATTATATATATGTGTATATATTATTGGATAAGGATTTAGGTGTATTTATTGGGTTCTGCTCTAGTTTTCTTTTGAGGTACTGTTTCTTCAAGATCTTTACAGGATTTATTAACATCTTTATTTGATGGCTAACAAGAATAGCCTGTTCAGGCCTGGTGCCACATGCTCTAAAAAACAACTTTTTGCTGAGGATAAGCACAAGGATTGTATATATTGCTTATACCCAGATCATAAGGTGGCAGACTAAAATCTGCAGAACCTTTTCGACTAAGACCCTATGTGACCGTGGGGGGCGTCTGCTGACTTGGTTACAGAAGATGAGAGCATGGATTATTTCTAGTGATGTAGTGATGGTGCTTCATCTACTTCTTCTAAAAGGTCACAGAAGAGGGGTAGGTCATCTGCTTCAGTTTCTTCGGAACCCCCCTCGAAAGCTGTGCGTGGGACCACTGACGGGTCTGGCAAGCCTGGGCCTGGCAAATCTCCTCACAGAAGTGAAAAGGAGAGGGAGAGGCCGGTACCTCAGGTACCAAAATCAAAGAAAGATGATGGTTCGGCTTGCTATCACATCAGGCTGATGGTTCTAAATCATTCAAGAGACAAGCTGTGGAGGTTCCTTCAGCTGCCAAGAGTAAAGATTCAAAAACTTCGTCAAAGACATCGTTGTCGAGTTTACCACCGACTACAGCATCTCCTTTGCCATCTACTAAGAAGATCCCGTCGACGAAGGTAACATCGTCGACGAGGATGACAGTCGACAAAGGTCGACAACAACAGCGTCGACTACCACGTCGACTACGACCACGTTGACTACGACCACGTCGACTACCGCCACGTCGACAAAGACCACAACTCCGTCGACGACGACAACTCCGTCGTCAATGAAGACAATCCCAACTACGACAATTCCGTCGACTATGACAATCCCGTTGAGTATTAATTCGACGACAATGACAATTCTGTCGACGCCCTCGACGACGCCACCGTCGACTATGGAAGGGTCGACGTTAATGAGGGCTGAGAACCCTAAGAAAAGGCGTATTACACCGGATATGACTTCGCCAAGGAAGGTAGCTCTGATGAGTACTCAGATGAGGATGATGGTGACTTTGGGGATGCGTATAGTCCATCATAATTGCACCTAAAGTTTCATGACTCTTAAACAGAGAATGAATATTTTTAATAGTCAGCGACATCAGCAGCAGGATTGTGCAGCAAACCAGGAAGTCCCGGATCAGCAGGGTATTGTCTCAATGCCGATTACTCTGCTTACGGACTTACGAGCTATGTTGGAGGAATATCGCAGCAGGAAAGCCTTGCGTCCAGTGCAAGGACAGGTGCAGGAGCAACCTCAATTGTTCGTTACTTGCTCTTCACTGTCCCCGCATGTAGAGGAGGTTGTAGAGGTTCCTCAGCGGGTAGAGCCTATACTTCAGAGGATAATGGAGATAATCAGGCTCAAGATCCGGATGTTAAATGGGATCAATATGTTATTCCAGATCCGGCATCCCCAATACCGGACCCGATAGACTCGCCTCCGGTAGACGTGGGAGGTTTTCACAACTTGATGGATAGAGCCACGGCACGTTTTAACCTCACCATTCCTTCAACTTCCACAGATTGTTTTTTATGATTTCAAGGAGTCATATCGCAAGGCTGTCCGCTCCATTCCCATCGAGGACCACCTACGGGAAGAGGGAAAGAAAGTGATGCAGGCGCCGGCTACGGTCATTCCAGTCCTCCTGCGCTTGGAAAAAAAGTATAAAGCGCCGGATAACAGTCCAGCTTGCTTGATTGGCCAACTAAGACCGGATTCGGTGATATCGCAAGCAGCTCAACGAAAGTCACGCAATCCATCGGCTCCTCTAACAGCTCCACCGGACAGGGAAGGAAGACTATTAGATAACGCAGGGAAGCGTTTTTCATCTATTGCTAGTTTGTTGGTCAGGGCTTCCAATGCCCTAGCAATCCTAGCACGGTACGACCGTCGGATGTGGAGTGACGTCTCGCCATACTTGAACCAGCTCCCTGACGATCCTAAGGCTGAAGCCCAGAAACTCCTGGAGGAGGGACAACGTTCCTCGTCGGAAACAATAGACTGCGCGATGGACAACGCTACCACCGCTTTCCGAGCTCTTGGTGGAGCAGCTGTTCTTAGATGGCAGGGTTGGTTGTGAGCGACTTGGTTTCGTCCAGAAGTCCAGAATAAGATCCTGGACTTACCCTTTGACGGAGACATGCTGTTTGGGAAACATGTTGATGATGCTCTACAGGGGATTAAGAAGGACACGGAGACTGCTCAGTCCTTGGGCACACTGCAATATAGGAAGACACCTTTCCGTTAGGCAAGAGGAAGAGGCTTCACATCGACAAGAGGTGGTTACCAACAGCAACGCTATTCTCAGCAATCGCAATCGTACAGGCCTCAGTACGGCAATCTTTCTCTCGCCAAAGCTCACGTGGGCGACAGGGTCGTCAAGGCAGGGACGCCTCCAAGCGTCAATAGCGGCCTCCTGACTCTGTCTACTGTTCCTCCGCCCCATGTGTCACCAGTGGGCGGCAGGATCTCTCAACATCTGAGCAGCTGGGAACAGATAAAATCGGATCAGTGGGTATTGAACATCATCCGTCAAGGGCACATATTGGAATTCCAGGATTTTCCACCTTACAGAGCTCCCCACGCCAACAATACGAAACACCTAAGCCTTCTGCAATTGGAAGTTCAACAAATGTTTCAGAAACCGGCGATCCAACGTGTCCCTTTATCACAAAGAGGCGAAGGCTTCTATTCCAGATTTGTCCCGATTCGAAAGACAAAGGACAAGTGGCGTCCGATCCTGGACTTCAGGGAGCTCAACACCTATCTCTTGAAACTTTCATTTCAGATGATCTTACTCTAGGTCATTTTGCGCCTCCTGAATCCAGGGGACTTTATGGCTACGTTAGACCTGGAAGATGCCTACTTTCATATCCCGATCCACCCAGCTCACAGATGTTTCCTTCGCTTCACAGTGGGCAAGAGTCACTTCCTATTCATGGTGCTCCAGTTTAGGTTGAGATCAGCGCGGCGGATATTCACAAAGGTGCTGGCCCCGGTCGCAGCTTTTTTGAGAAAGCAGTCGATAGAAGTCTTCCCGTTCTTGGACGACTGGCTGCTGAAGGCACCAAGTTACCAAGAGGCCGCAGGAGCAGTAGAGACATGTTTGCGTCTCTTCGAGCAACGAGGCTTCCAGCTCAACAGAGAGAAATCGGTCCTTCGGCCGGCCAATTCGGTGAAATTCCTGGGCGCTTTTATCGACAAAACTTTCCCATCAGAAGAAAGACAAGCAAGACTCATTTCTTCGGCCAGTCGACTGCGAAAGAAGCAGTCAGTGTCAGTCAGTATGTACAAGTCTCTTCTAGGATTGATTTAATCTTGTATTCAATTGATTCCGCACTGCAGACCGCGAATGCGTCCCTTACAAGAGCAACTAGACCTCCAGTGGAGGCAAGTGGACGGTTCTTTCAACGACAAGGTCAAGGTCACCCTACAGATGAAGCTGGCGGCTGCCTGGTGGATAGAAAGTTCTCACCTTGTGGTGGGTCTCAGTTTCAGGATGCCTCCGGCCCCTCGCATCATTACAACAGATTCCTCCCTTCAAGGATGGGGAGCGGTCATGCAAGACCTCCAAATCAGTGGGCATTGGACGCCGTTGGAACGTTATCTACATATAAATGTTCTTGAGCTTAGAGCCATTCGGTTGGCTCTGTTAGCTTTCCTCCCAAGGATAACGAACTCATCCATCCTAGTGCGTACGGACAATACCACGGCCAAGCACTATGTCAACAAGCAGGGAGGCACAAGATAGTCACAGCTGTCCAAGGAAGCTCAGCTGCTGTGGGAATGGCCGATTTCGCAGAATATCACGCTTGTGGCAGAGCATCTGCCAGGTGTAGACAACACAAAGGCGGATACTCTAAGCCACCTAAGAGCGATTTCTCACAAATGGGAATTGGACGATTCAGTGGTCAAGGAGATCTTCGCCCACTGGGGGACACCAGCGATCGACCTGTTCGCCACGCCGGCAAATAAGAAATGCCGGTATTATGCAAGCAGGGAACACCATCAGGGATTGCTGGGGAATGCGCTTTTGATGTCTTGGTCCGACACATTTGTTTACGCCTTTCCTCAGTTTCCCCGAATTCCTCGAGGCCTCAGGAAACTCAAGATGGACCGATGCACAATGATTCTGATAGCTCCCGCCTGGGCTCGCCAGTTTTGGTTCACGGAACTCCTCTTTCTGTCTCAAGACTGTCCCATGCATCTCCGACCCAGCCAGTCTCTTCTGTCAATGTACAACGGCCAAGTTCTCCACCCGAACTCACTTCAATTGGCATTATGGCTCCTGATAGAAGTGAAATGCAAAACGTACACGTGAACCTGTCGCCTGGTTAATCTGCACTCCTTATTTTTTAATTTTGTATCGTGCACTATAGATATGTTGGGTGTTCTGAGCGCCTGATGGTTACTTATGCCAGTGATATGCCGATACACGGCAAGATCGTAGAATTGACTGGCAGTGGCAATTTGCCAACTGTGGGGGTGTTTATATATGGGGTATCGAACCATAATACACAATACCATATTGTATCATTTATCTTGCACTGTATAAAAACGGCTGCCTCATTTTACCAGCGCGCTGATATGCACGAAGGACGCACTTTTAAAATGTAGTCCATCTTCATTCAATGATTTGTTGAAGACGCACAAAAAGAGCCGCGCGCAGCATGCTAATTGACACTGAGGAAGGACTTCCTGTCTGAAACGAGTGTCTGTGTATCACTGTTGCTGTTGCTGGCGAAATAAAAACTTCCAAAACTCACAGTCCCAAATTTAAGAGAGAGCCAGGAGAGACCAACATGATGTGCATTGGATGATTTATTGGTCTCGAAGACAGCCTGCAGTCAAAGACACTGGGGGTGAGCACATGGTGTGGACTACGTCTCCCAGAAGGCCGTGCAGCCACACCCAACCGGGCGGGAGATGTCCTATGAGCAGAAGCACCCGCAAATCGCTTGTCCCTTGCATTTTCTTCACAAATGGAAATTGATCATTGAGCTCATATATATATATCAGCTGAATAAAAAACAGCATCCGAAATACCTGGTCTGTTTCTGTTCTGAGAGCGTTATCGTTGGAGGACGATCGCACACAGGAGACTGAGGCTATATATATATATATATATATTCCAAAACTCGCAGTCCCAAATTTAAGAGAGCCAGGAGAGACCAACATGATGTGCATTGGATGATTTATTGGTCTCGAAGACAGCCTGCAGTCAAAGACACTGGGGGTGAGCAAATCTCACAAAGTTCAACCAAACGCGTTTCGAGTTTCCTCTTCCTCTTCGTCAGTGGTTGTGAAGAACCACTGACGAAGAGGAAACTCGAAAGGTTTCACACCAGTTATAGTTAGCAGGAAGTTTTACTCGCATAAAACCATTGAAATTCCCACGTTATAGTTAGTTGGACTCACTATAACTTGCGCACCTGCAATGCACTGCTGATGTCACATATTACATCACTCATGACATCACTGATGACACCATCCAGTGAATGTGTCTTTCTGAAAAATAAATGTTTTATATATGTATTTGTAAAGGTGAAGAATAAATGCTGCTGTAGATGTGGCTAAAACTCCTATGGGAAATTGCATGAGGGAAAACGTGTTTTGGGACCCCCTCTTTTTTCTCGGTCCCCGCTTGATGAATCGTCTGGAAACTTTCAGGATGGGAGCGGACCGGAGCTGGCCAAAAGTTTGGAAAATTTCACGCAGATTCGTCAACCGGCGCCAAAGTTATTCCAAATAGAATGTAGTGGATTTCCTATGGATAATAGGTCCTAACTATAACTACCTACTGGCAACCGCCAATAGTTTGTGTTAGTGTGTGTGTGTGTATATATATATATATATATATATATATATATATATATATATATATATATATATATATATATATATATGTGTGTATGTGTATATTTGTGTGTATATGTATGTGTGTATATGTATGTGTGTGTTTATATATGTGTGTATATGTGTGTATATATATATATATATATATATACACACACACACATATGTATACACACACATATATATATATATATATATATGTGTGTGTATACATATGTGTGGTTGTGTGTGTGTGTATATATATATATATATATATATATATATATATATATATATATATATATATATATATATATATATATATATATATATATATATATATATATATATATACATACATACATACATACATACATACATACATACATACATACATACATACATACATACATACATACATACATACATACATACAAAACCATTCCAACCACTTCCGGCGAAGAAGGAACTCAGACCACCACAACGATTCAGGCAAGATTTGCGTTTCACCCACAGCCTGCAAAGACACGTTTCGGGCTTCAAGAGCCCTTGATCACATTCAGCAAACATTGCGTCACTTGTGCATTTTATACATTTTTTACACCAATGTGCACACCCCCTCCATTGTGTGGACTACAAGTCACATGATGAATGAATATAAAGGAAAGACTACCGAGTGAATGCTCGTCTTTCGGAGTGATGATAAAGATAACTGCTTAAATGCATAAATAAAATCTTAAAAAACATTGATCTCTGATCAGAACCCAAGGCGAGTTTGTACACATTACTACATTTCAACATTGTTTAACAGGATGAATCCTCATTTCATGTATTTACAGTATTGTCCCTAAAGTTATTGTGCTTTAGGTTAAACTACAAAATCCGTAGGCAAACTCTACTTTGATCAAATGATGTATGTTATAAATATACTAACCCCTTCATTCATGCATTCAATTAGAATTGGTTTGAGTCCTGCTTGGCCATGAACAGTGCAAAATGTATCCAAAAGTGCTTAGTGTTGTGCAAAAGTGCAAAAAGTAATAAATATAAAGTGTACATTGTGCGGATTATATCGACAGTCAACAATATTAAAAGTTCGCAGCTGAACAATACTGTATACATACAAATGTATGTTATCATACAGATTAAATATTGAAATCAATATTACCAATGTCCATAGGACGTATGGAAGAAGCCATGAAAAATATATCTTGTTGTAATAGTCAATATAAGCTAAGTTAAAAACGAAAGAGTCATAAGAGTAAGCGTTGCAGAAGAACTCTATATACACATGGACTCCGGAAAAAATGCAAATACAAGACTTCAGTGAACTGTAACAATACATACATATAAAAAACACTATCTACAAGTGTGTGTACATGTCCTCCGAGTTATTGAGACCCGTTGGTCATTTGCTGTCTAATTCTAGTATAAACTTGGTCTCCAGCTGTCTTAATTTCTTTTCTCTATTGCCGCCCCTTTTGCATTTTGGAACAGCGGCAATGACGAAATAAGAGAGGCAATTGATGTCTTTATTATGGCACTTCGAAAAAAGGCCTAGCCACAGGGTAGGCAGCATCATTGTGGAGGATGGCTCTCAAGTGTTGTAGAATCCTGACATGTACCTGTAGCTTTGTGCTTCCCACATAATTTAAACCACAGGTACATGTCAGGATATAGACAGCAAAGTCTGTTTTGCAATTGAAACTCCCCTTGATGGGAATAGGGGAAGTATCAAAAGGGTTCTCATATGTCGACTTATTACAGCCGAATTTGCAAGCCCGACATGTGGTGCATTTTTTGAAACCCTTTGCAGGCTGTAACCACAGTGTCGGTTTCTAGTCTCTGGAGAATTTTTGTCCAGGTAATTACCCATGGATCTACCTTTTCTGAAAGTCACAGCGGGGGGAATTGATAGCCGTTCTCCCAGGACGTTGTCAGTAAGGACGATAGGCCAATGTTTTTGTACAATGGCTCCAATTTTCCTTTCCTGACGTGAGTAGGTCAAAATTAGTCTGGAGTTATCTGAGTTGGTATTTTCAGATGTTGACTGAGTGGACCCCTCTTTGAATAAGCTGCTTCTCGGACGTTTGTCAGCTTTGTTAATGGCCGCATTAATGATTTTATTGCTATAGCCTCTCACACTTAGCCTGGTGCGCATATCTTCAACACATTTTCAGAAGTCATCCTCATCACTACAGATACGTTTAAGTCTAAGGACCTCACCGTAAGGTATGCTGGCGATAAGGTGCTTAGGATGTGAACTGTTGGCGTGCAATGTAATATTGCCAGCCGTGATCTTTCTGTGTAACGTACTTTGCAATCTGTTAACAATCTTAAGCTTGACATCCAAAAACTCTATTTGAGTGGTATGTATGTGGGAAGTAAAGGTTAGATTCAAGTTGTTATTGTTGATACTATCGACGAACTGCTGTGCGGATGCTGTCACCGCGCCAGATGATAAACATCGTCGATGTATCGAAGATACAACGCCATACGTTGGTCACATATAGCCCTGTATTGACGCCTATGGACCTGCTCCTCCCACCAGCCCACGTGTAAACACGCGTAGCTGGGGGAGAAACAGGCCCCCATGTCGACTCCCCTCTTCTGTTTATACAGTGTGTTGTTGAAGAGGAAAAAATTGTTGTGTAAACACCAATTAATTAATTCCACAATCATTTTATTGTGCGCATACAGCTCAATAGGTCTGGTCGCTAAGAAATGATGGTCGATGCTGGTATACAAGGATTCTATGTCTAAAGTCATCAGACACAAATCATTGTACCACTACATTTTTAATTTTTGTCAGAAAATCCCCAGTGTCCTTTACAAAACTCGGGAGTGATTTAACCAAATCCTGTAAGAAGTGGTCAATGTACTGACCAATATTTTCGCTAGCACTATTTATAGCGGATATGATTGGCCTGCCAGGTACGGGTACTACTTGCTTATGTATCTTAGGAATAAGATACAAAACAGTAGGACCGGGTGATCTTTAAATAGAAATTTACTTTCCTCATTAGATAGTAGGCCTTCCCTTCTCCACTGGGCTAACATTTTTTGCAGGGTCATTCTAGCATTCTCATATTCTTTGGAAGAGGCTTTCTGATAACATTGCACATTGCCTAGTTGTTTCTCAGCTTCAGTTATATACTGTTTTTTAGCCCCTTTATCAGATTTTTTTATCACGATGTCACAATTTTCACCAAGTTTTTTGACCAATTTATCATCTGCAAGTCTCCTGAATACAGCACCACGCTGATGTTTATTCTTTTTAGTGCTGATGTTAAGTTGCTTCAGATCTTTTATGATCATGTCATGGTAGGTATCAATCGAGTCTTTTGGCATCAGTGGGACAAAATTAGACTTATTTTTAAAGGGACTTAAACCCGCCCCTTGCTGAATAAAGTCGATTTTACGCAACCTGTCTTGGGTGGAAACATCAATTGCATCCAGTACTTGGCTATCACTGGACCCATCTTCTTCAA